>NW_009936408.1:272-6222 GCF_000696875.1 Nestor notabilis | reverse complement strand
TTCCTGCTAGTGAAAAAAAAAAAAGTCCTTACCAGATAGAAAAGCTAAGACTACCCGAGTTCTCATGTCAGTACTGGTATTAACCCAGTCTCTGTTTCCTAGATCAACTGTTTCAGAATTTTTTGGCCCCTACAGAAAGTGCTCCCCCCGAGTAAATAAAAAACAGTATTTAAGCTCACTGAACAAGTATTTGTAGTCCGGTTGTATCATACTCGGTTATCTGAAGCATCAGGTAATTTGCTGTTTTCAGTCAGGCAGAGGACAATTCTTCACTTCAAGGAAACTGCAGGTACCGTTCCCGAAACAACCATCCCCTTCCTTCACGCCACTCAGACAGAAACTCACCCTGTTGTTTTAGGGTGCTGATCACCAGCGCCCTGATAACCAGAAGGCTCCATCACCGTGTTCTGGGGCCTGCCCATACACACTGTGCAACTGCAGCAGGGCAGGCTGTCGGCTTTCCTTGCTCCCTCTTTAACAAGCAGATTTTTCAAGCCTGCAAGCACTCAGACTAGCAACCACTAACTTTATCAGCTACCTCGCAGAGGGAAGAGGGGAAAAAAAAAGCTTGGTATCTCTCCCGTAGCTGAGGAAGACATAAAAAAAAATAGTAATAGAAGTTTGCTCTGGTCTGCCAGTATCTCTAGATACCTCTGACCACAGGGACTTGTTGACCCTTTCAGCACCCATTAGGAGCAGAGAGAGTTGCTTCAAAGCCTTGTCACAAACAAATTAAGAATAGTCTGTTTGCCCATGGCAAGTATCTGTCTTGCAGGTCCTTACATCTCCTTCAATCTGTACAAGAGAAGCAAAGGTATGGGTGATTATTAGCTTCAACCTTGCTGCTTCTGACCCACCTACTGCACTGGGTACAACAGCTGGAGGTTTTCATTGATTAGGGACTAGACAGAAGCCAGTCAGCCAGAAACCAACACTGACAAGACAAATCCTGGCAGTTACAGGTAAGAAAGAGAAGCGTCAGCATTTCTGAAGTCTCCTTGAAGAGACCAATTGGATATCCAATTGGAGGATATGCAGAAACAAGTGAGATGCCAGGCACAAATTGAGGGAGGTTAGGGTGGCACACCTCTTATTTTGGGAAGGATTTTGCCAGAGTTGTTGTGGTTTAAGCACTGAACCCAGGACAGAGTAATCCCTTCAAATTAACTAACATCTACGTTCTGAAAGTCCACTTCAAATGCACACCTATCCCCTACACCAAGACCTATCACCCCAAAAGCAGTGTCACATTTATCATCACTATTATCACGCAGATTTGTTCGTTGCACCATTTCTGGCTACTTGCAGATACCTGCAGTAAGCCCATGAGCCAACACCACAGTCTTGAGCATGTGTCACTGAACAGAGCCATTTCACTTCATTAAACCAGCAGAAAAACAAGAAAAAAAAAAAAAAAAAGAATGTAAAAAGTATTTAAAGAGAGTTTTCTATCAGGTTAACGAGATGGATCAGATGGAGGTGTACCCAGAAAAGTGCCAGAACTGCCATAAAGCCAAGGGAAAGAAAGACTGACAGGGCACAAGCATCTCCCCTTGCAGAAGCAAAACCCATCACATCACGGCCCAAATCGATCCAAGTTCACACCAAGACAGCATTGCCCCTGGACCATTTGGCTCTCCTAATTAAGCTCCACTTTTTTTGAAGGTATAATTTGCTAGAGGCTAAGCCAAATTGGCATGAGAACGATCGAACCAGTGGCAAATAGGTAAAATGATGGCATGTTACTTAGGAAAGAAGATGACTCAACCCAAATCAAGTGGGAAGTTGAGAGCCAAGAGAACAGCACTGCAGCAAAACAAGGCATCTGGAGTAGAAAAGCATCCACAACAGGAATTCCCGTGTGACTAGACATGAAATATTATTACATAATTGCTGTGGGTGATTAAAATGCAGCCTTCAACTAACCACTTCCCCCTACGCCACCCCCAAGAGGTGGAATGATCTGGAACGCTGCAGGTGCCCACAGAGGGATGCTGTGCCACCAACCTCTGCAATTTAATCAAGCTTCAGTCCTTGCCCATTGTCAGCTTTTGGTGCCCATTATACAAATCAGCATTCAGAAAAACAAACCTCCCCACCATGTAATGCAATCGAACACAGGTGACAGGTCATCCTAATAACAGAAGGAAAAAAAACCAGCAACCATCAAGCCCGTAACCAAGAGCTTCCATGAAAACTTTGCCCAAGATTACAGCTGGCTTTGCATATGGTCAGAAGATCCAAGCACTAAAGAAGTTAAAGAGAGCATCAGAAAAGTCCCTACTGTGTACACACTCCAACTTCCTGCTAGACTTCATGGCTATGTATGTTTAGTTGTCATTATGTTGTGTATTGCGTGAATGACAATAATTTACTTGAAGCATCACTTTACAAATGGGTAAAGTGGGACCTCAGGGTTTCTCCCAAGGCAAAAAAAGGAGAGTATTTCTCAGCATCCTTCCTTTGGACAGTGGCAAGATACATGGTCCGTTTAAAAGGCAGGGTTGTTTTTTTTCACTAGCCTTTTGCCTAAAAACTAGTTCAGGATACAGTGCTCTCAAACACTACACATGCACTCTGTTTAGAGCAGTGTGATAATGGTGATGTTGTGATAAAGAATAGATGAAAATCCTCAAAGAAGAATTCAGCAGTGAAAAAGCCTTAGAAGTGAATTGTCCTAAAAGAAGATACTTATGTACAAACCAACTTAAAGTCCAAGATTTATGTACCAAGTCAGGACATTAGCTCAGATGGGTGATTTAATATGGCCACTGGAATCCCTGTGGTTAAATTATGCCTTTGACCTCTTCACTATATGAATCTCAACAGTGTTAAATAATAAGCGGTACGTCCTTTATTACCATTTCCAGTTCAAATGACTGGCAGCACTATAAAAAGCACCGCTCCCAGTGACTCAGCCAAGGAGGTCAGGATAATGGCAGCACCTACCACGGTGATGCCACTCTCCATGGAAGGTGCAAGGCCACCCCTGGCTCCAGCAAAGCCTTAAAGCCAAGCAGAGCTAAGCAAAGCACGCAGCAGGGCTGGAAATTGCAAGATCTTCATTCCATCATTCCCAGCAGGACACAGGATGGGAGCAAATGGGCACCAGAGAAGGGAGAGCTGAGAAAGCCTGGGCAGAGAGACAACATCTGATGAAGGGTCTCCATCAGGAGAGAGGCTATAGAGATAGTAAACTGAACACAGTCAAAGGACAGCTATCTGCTTCTGAGGAACAGGGCACAGCGAGGTCTCACGTGCATGTACATCAACAAAACGCAGAGCAGGAAATACGCTTTGTGCTAAACGACCACAACTGTTTCATCATTTTTGCAGACAAAGCAACGATGGAGCATTCAGCAGTGATTAGCCTGGACCGCTGAAGATGAGAACAACGGGATTTACTGGCCAAACAAAAGCGCATTTTTTATTAATATACTTTTGGCTCTCTTTATGATATTTCAATATAACCCCTGGCTACTACACAGATGAGTCTATATTAGACTAAGATTTAATAAAATTCTATTTAGAAAGATGAGAACATTGCATAATACATTACAGAAACAAATGTATTTTTGAGGGGAATTAAGGGAGATCTGAACATCCAGTCTTCTGAATTCATCCAGGGCAGCTCTTTCTCACAAAGGACAGTGAAGATGCATGTAAGAGGAATCAGCAGTTACGAGAATTGCTCCCACAGTATCGGAGGTCCTGGGGGTTTATATGAAAGTAAGTCCAAATGAAGCTACACTGACATTCTGCCTGGGTTTTTACTCTTTTTCTTCACTGGTATAAAAAGAGACAGCACGGCCACCCAGAAACCCCCCAACAAAACCAAAGCATAAACTAAGGCAGAATCCTGACCTCAAGAAAACAATCGAATTATAATTAGATGAGATTTAAGAAAGAGTAACCCAGCTATGCTCCTTTCTTGAGAAAAATGCAGGTACAGGGTGGACTTGAATAGTTTGTGATGTAGAAGTGCATAACAAAATTTGACTTTTAAGAGAGGCAAATCTTCACTGGTATAAAAAGAGACAGCGCAGCCACCCAGAAACCCCCCAACAAAACCAAAGCACAAACTAAGGCAGAATCCTGACCTCAAGAAAAAAATCTAATTATAATTAGACGAGATTACAAATCAAAGCAAAAAAAGATGCCAAGTTTTTGGAAGCTAGCCTACAACAAAAATAAAAGCTCCGCACTGGAAAAACCCATAGTCCCAAAAGATGATTATTATTCTTTGTAATAGAAAACAAGACAGCAGGGACCACAGATGTTTATTTACCCCTTAAAATTGATCTGCCCTTTACTGCAAGTTCTTCCAAAGAACACTTTTTTTATTATTTTTAAAGAAGCATGCGAGATGGCAAGATAATTCTCCCTTGACCTTTTGTGGCCAACTTGACAATGACCTTCAAAAGACTCAAACACTTAAAAAAATTTTTTTGCAGTTTACACTAAAAAAACATTTTGAGATTTTTTTTCCCCACACACTTAAGCATCATTGTTAAACCCTAAAACACATGAATAACTCAGTCTCTGTTTATAAACAGAAAAAAATTTGCCTCTCTTAAGTCAAATTTTATTATGCACGTCTACATCACAAACCATTCAAGTCCACCCTGTACCTGTATTTTTCTCAAGAAAGGAGCATAGCTGGGTTACTCTTTTTATAATCCATTCTGAATTTAAGTTTTTGAGGGATTTGCCTTACCTGCTTTTTCCCTGTTGCTCATACTTTCACGGGACACAAAGAAAAACCAAAATGATTTTCAGCAATTAAATCAAAAATGTACCAGCTATCCAAAGCACAATCATGCCAATCATCTAATTATCGCTCTGTTTCTTTTTCCCAACTAGATAAGCACAGTTAATCCAAAACACTGCTCCCAGGCAGGAAGTAATTTTTGCTGATCTTAGGAGGGGGTCTTGAGATTAAAGGAACTACTTTCCTGGTGTAACAGTTTCATTTTAGATTTCCAGGAGCTCCAGCTGCCTGTTCATACCAAAGAGACCCATCCACAGGCGGTAGGGCTTTCACAGGGCTGGTACCATACACAAGCCAAAGATTTCAGATGAAAAGGTGGGGGTTTTTTGCATGCCCTACTCAGCAAATATGAAGTAAGAGCAGAAAGCGGTGCAACCCTCCTTGCTAGAAATTTTCCACCTTAGCTATAAACGTTAGGCAACACAAAACAAAGCAGCATGCACTTCTGCCTCTGGAGTACAACTTGTGTGAGACATTCCTTCTTTTATTGTTCTACTGAAACAGTTACAAAGAGAATAAATAAACAAAGAGAATTCAGCAGAACTTTGTCTCATTTTCCTCCCAGCAGTGATTTTTAGCTTCCCTAAAAATCAACCTGGTTTTTGGTTTGTATGCCTGCATTAGTACACTTGCACAAAGATGAGGGATATCACTGGCAAAGCCTTCTCCACAGCCCTTTCCTCTCACTCTGGCCCACAGTCTTTCTTACAGACACCCGCATCTAGGACAGGACAGCTGCCATTGCTGAGATCCCAAAGAGCCACCAAGGATCTCATATCAGAACTTCCAGCTCAGTGCCGCCCAGATAAGAAACCCACAGCATGGACACCTGGAGTGACACCCTAGGAGGGAAATGACTACAGGGATGCGAGATTTACTCCCAGTGGGAGGGTAACCCACAGGGCACCTGACTGAGCCAGCGGCAGCACAAACGGACAGAACCGCATTGTGCCCACCTGCTTCCCTCATCTTGGGATGAGCAGGGTACCGAGTGGGGCCAGGGCAGGGCTGATTGCGTCCGTGAGGGCAGGACAGGGAAGGGGACCTGAGGGAAGCCGCCTTTCTCACCTTGCTCACGACGTTCTGGACGAGGCCGGCTCTGATGCGGTAGTGCCACTCGTGGCAGTCGCACTCGCTGGCGTTGCCCCCTGCCGGGGTGGGCAGCCCGGGCGGTGGGAA
>NW_009936408.1:0-241 GCF_000696875.1 Nestor notabilis | reverse complement strand
GGGGTGGAAAGATCCTGCCGTTATCGCTGCGGTTGGCGTGGCTCGGAGCCAAGGACCCGCTCCAGTTGCCCTGCCCGTCCGCCTCCCGGCACCAGAAGTCAGGCTGGTCCAGAAGGAAGGAGTCCGAGAACTTGCTGAAGCCGATGAAGAGGGCCGGGACCCAGGTGAGCAGCACCAAGGTCCGCTGGTACCTGCCGCCCAGCCCCCCGAGGAAGGGCAGCACGGAGCCGTCGTAGTCGAG
>NW_009936407.1:34426-36468 GCF_000696875.1 Nestor notabilis | reverse complement strand
TATATATATAAAATTATATCTATTTATCATCAAGACTATACAGGCAGCTCCCATTATGCATAAAACTCCTCTGGCCAGGACAGACCCATGTGTAAGTCTGTGTCACGCCACCCAGCTAAATTCGCCAATTTTAGAGGGTTTCTTGAGGATCTTGTTGTATCTTTAGTGTTTTCTTTGCTGGCAGATGTAATTTTTGTTGCCATAAATGATAGAATTTGACACCACACCACACCAGGCCGTTTGTCAACAACGTTTTCAACAGTTCAACCGCACGCATGTGCATGCACACACAGGCACAAGAAAGGAGAAGTGCAGGGGCTCGGGGAAAGGCAAGATTCCTCTTTAAGGCACTCAAACACAAAGCAAAGAGCCACCTCTAGTCAAGTTATGGCAAAGAGGCCAAACACCAATTTACACCGAAGCAAAGTGAAAAACACACTGGGATTTGACTCGACATCATGGTTTTTCATGCTGTCCAAAATGTTGCTTTTGGGTAGGGATAACCTGAGCATCAACATCTAAAATCTGCCTCATCAGAGCGCTCTAATAATAATTCAGTTGCCAGTGATTTTTAAATGTGGGTGGAAAAAAAATAAAGCAGGTTTTGCTGCTGTAAAGTTCTGTGTGATAGAGGGGAATGGTTGCAGATCTGAGAACAGTTTTAAACCCATCATTGGCTAATGGCAAGCACATCATTTGGGAAACAACAGAATAAATGCATTGTTCCATCCCAGCACTTTACTATTCAGCCAATCTAAACTGCTGAGGAAATATGTGTTTGGGACATTTTACATCTGTTTTTGACAAGAAGCCTGGGTTTTAGTGTGTGTGTGGGGGTTAATCTATTTGCTGCAGCTTTTTTAGCCAGATTAGCATGGGAAAAGGGACCCTATTTTATAAACGGAGAGATGATCCTTTTAAAGAGCAACTCTACTTTGGCTTTTTGCAGTTGAAATGAGGGCAGAGCATGCAAAAAATAGCAACCAGTAATATCCATAAAACACGACAGCAGCTTTACCTATTTAAATGAAACTAAAAAACAGGCACTTGTGCATTAATGGGCAGAGTAACCAACTTGTGAACAACCTAACACTCGCAGTCTTACTTCTTCCATAGAAGAGTGTGTAGACACCTTAATCACAGCACTGAAGTACAAACCATTTAAGGATGCAAGTGAAACGTTTACTTGGAAGTGGTTTCTAAAATGATTTCAGGTCTCTGGGTTGCACCATTAGTACATCCCGGTTGAGAACTTTCTGGCTAGTTTCAGACAAGGTGCTGCAGTTGCCCCACGGTTGGGTTTTAATTTAAACGGGCCGTTTATTGCTGCTAAAACAAAGATGGATTTGCACCCTTAAAAAAGCCTGGCCAATGGGCTGGGATAAGCTTTATTTTCACCTTTAAGTAGCTGATTCTCTGCATGATGAAATTAATTCATTTTACATGTTGTGGGAGGGAGGCAAATTTCTCTCTTTTTGAGCTTGGGGAAACGGGTTTGTGGACACTGCTTTATGTACCAAGACCCAGAGAGTGACCGGCCGCATGCAAACTCTGGCTGACACAACGCAGAGCTGCTCTGCTTAATTGGCTTGAGATGAGGGCCCGATTAAAGGCCTTTTTCTTTTCTTTTCTTTTCTCCCTCCCCAAACATTACAAAGGCAACTTAAGAGGAAGTAGCTTTCTACGAATGGAAAACTATAAGGAAGGGTTTAGTGATACGAGTAAATAAGAAACTACGTCTAACACCAGCCCTTGCTTTACCAGCATTTTGGGGAAGGGAAACTGAAGAAACAGGAAAATTTGGCCAAGTTGGCCTTTTTCTTTTCTTTTCTTTTCTCCCTCCCCAAACATTACAAAGGCAACTTAAGAGGAAGTAGCTTTCTACGAATGGAAAACTATAAGGAAGGGTTTAGTGATACGAGTAAATAAGAAACTACGTCTAACACCAGCCCTTGCTTTACCAGCATTTTGGGGAAGGGAAACTGAAGAAACAGGAAAATTTGGCCAAGTTTCTTCTATCTTTGTTTGCTTTTTACTGGGGG
>NW_009936407.1:34068-34279 GCF_000696875.1 Nestor notabilis | reverse complement strand
GAGGATTGCTGCCTCAGCACTGGGGTTTTTTGGGCTGGGGTGGCAGCTGTTTCAGATCCCCTTGTCAGCCTGTTGCACTGATCGCCTTTTCCTCTCTTAAAACCCTTCCCTGAAGCAGCACGTTCTGGCAAATCTCATGCAGCAACACTTTCCCCCCCGTTCCTCATCAGCCGGCTCTCTTTCGGCTACCCCATCCCTGCAGAAGAGCATC
>NW_009936407.1:28659-33918 GCF_000696875.1 Nestor notabilis | reverse complement strand
GTAGAATCATGCTGGTTTTTATTCTTAGTTCTCTTTTTAAATGGGGCATATCTCATTTTTGCATGAATGGAAGTGCCTTTTAGTTCGAATTCTTGCAGGCACAGGGGAGCAGGAGGGGGCCAGGCACATCTATGCTACCCATCTCCCCTCCAGGACGGTGGTCCCCAACCCCTCGCCCAGCAGCATCCCCACACTCTACCAAGCTGTGCCACCTCTCCCTGGGCAGGACCAAGCCCTGTAAGTAAAGCCGGGCTGTGCAGGGAGCCACGGGCACCCCATCCCACAGCCAGATGAACACAGAGCATCGTTCAGGAGAAGAGAAATCAGTACCTACCCTTTCGGCAGCTGGGCTTTGCCTGGCCCGGGCGGTGGCTAGTGGGAGGCCGACATGGACCATGCTCCTTCCATCCTCCATACGGAGAAGGCATAACTCAGCCTCTCGTGAGCCACGTAACTACAGCTCGTCATCTTACTGTCCATCTCGTCGCTCTGTAGCACCTGGTAGAGGAAGTCTATATATCGTGCTGCCAGCTTGAGGGTCTGGATTTTACTGAGTTTGTCAGAGGGCAAAGTGGGGATGATTTTCCTCAAGGCGGCAAAAGCTTCATTGAGCGATTGAGTCCTCTGCCTCTCTCTGACATTGGCCAGGATCCTCTGGCTCTGCAGTTCCTCATAAGACTGGGAGCTGGGACTGGACTTTTTCCCCCTCTTCCCTGGGTTAGGGCTGCCATCTTCGCTGGACTTCTTACTGTATCTTCTCTTCCTGCCAAATCTCTTTGGCTGTCTTTCCAGCTCCTCTTCACTGGTCCCCAAGCTATCCACAGGGGAAACAGGAGAACTGGAGCTTTCTTCCATGCTTTCTGCAAGAAGGGGAGGGGAAGAGACTTTCCCCCCCTCCTTTATGTTATGTGAGTGTGTGCGCGTGTGTGTCTTAAATGTGCTTTAAATTCCTGAGACGGATCCTTTGGAAAAACAGGAGGGCTTTTTGGTTTTGCTTTTTTTTTTTTTCCTTTTTTTTTTCCTTTTTTTTTCTTTTTTTTTTTTTTTTTTTTTTTGCTGACCAAACGTTTTCCAGGTTGCTTGAAGGGTTCTTATTTCAAGGACCAGGGTTGTGCAAAAAAACTTGAGGTCTTGGAGAGAGAGGAAGTTATTCTAACTTTTTGGAAACTTTAGCTGAGCTCAGTTGCTAAATAGTTGTCAGAAGTGAGGGAGGTGCAGGGCTCCCTTCTCATTGGCCAGCCAGCTCAGTGGGAGGAAAGCTTTTTCCCCTGCTAAACTTTCACAGTTTTATGTTACACTTCACTTCAAATCTTGGGAATGCACCTCGAATAAAAGATAGCTGGCGACCCCCCTCCCCCTTCCCCATAGATGTTGGGTTTGGGACACCCCTTTAGGGTAATAGCCCTACCAGGGGGTGTTTTGGGGTGCTGAGCACTTACAAGCTGCCTCTCGACCCGTGGGTCCCACTGCCAGCTCCGTAGCCAGGCTGCCCCGGTACCTTGTCCAAATCGGGGCGCAGGGCTTAGGAAGCCTCATCATGCCCAAGAGGATGCCCCATATTTTGTGAAACTGTGCTTATTTTTGCACTCCTGGTGCTGGGGAGGGTGTCTTGCAAAGCCGCCTTAAAGAGCTGCCCCTAACAGCACCCTGCTCCTCACTCCCTGCCCTGCAGAGATGGGGACCTGCGGGGTGAGCTCAGCGTGGCAGAAGTCCCCTGGGACATGCTGAGCTGTGGGAAGGATCGAGTTTTGAGCTCCTCTGTTTGTGGGGGAGCATGGAAAGACCCTCCTGGACTAGAACCCCATGGAGCCCCAAACACAGGTCAATGGGAGAGCAGCTAGTAGTTGGTAGCGAGCCTGATGGAGAGTACACCACGGCTACGCAGCTGATCTTTTTCTCCCTGCTTTTTTTCACCTCCTGTCAAACACTAACCAGTACTTTTGGGGGAAGGAAGAGCAGAGGTAGGTAGGTAGGATGCCCTTTCCTCCAGAATATCCTGCTGTTGAAATTGTATCCCAGCACATAAAACTCAGGGTAGCAGCTCCAGACTTTCTGATGTATCAAACAGAAGATGGCAGATCTTTTTTTTCCTCCCCATCACACCAGGGAAAATGTGGGAAAACTCTGCTTGCTTCTGTGAAGCTAAGGCAGAGCAAAATCGGTTTTAGACCTCTGATTTCAGTTAGAGCCCAAATTGCAGGAACAGATGCATTCCTGAGCAGCGAAGATCATGTTTTCAATAGGGAACAGGAAAATAAAGTAAAACAATAATAATAAAAATAAGGCAAAAGCAAACTCGTAAAATGTAGATGTTGTATCAGAAGAATTAGTTTGGAGCGGGTTTCTTTGCAAAGTTTTCCAGTAGGTATCAACACTCATTAATGGAAAAAATAATGTCTGGTTTGATTGGAAAGTGTTCCTTGGTAGGAGAAGGAATTTTTGGCTTGCCTGGGGCTGACTCCACTCCTGGTAGGTAATGTTTATAGTGGAAAGACTTCCCCAGGCAGCCCCTGGGGAGAGCCTGTGTTTGCTTTCAAAAGGAAAGGTTTTCAGGTGCAGCACAGAAGTCGGAAAGTGAGGCAGTTCTGCAAATAGACTTTTAATCCAATTTAAGACCCCAGCGACTTGGACCGGGTGCTTCTCCCACCCCAAAGCCAGGCTTCCAGAAGAGCTGGAGCCAAGGGTTGGTGACTACTTTACATCTGTGACCTGGAGGTCTATGAGTACAGGGGGCTGGGATGGCATTTATCAGCCCCATGGACCCAAAGCAGATGCCATCCTTGGCTGGGTTAAGGTAGTTTATACTGGAGAAACCTGAGGAATAGCCCCTTGCCTGTCCTCTATGTGAAATAAGCTGCTGTCAGTAGTGGTGCTGATGTGGAGCTGTGCCTCAGAACTAAACACCCTTCGTCAGGGGTATTTGATTTGTATTGGAGGTTCTCAGAAGCCTCCTCTTAGTGCATGAGGTCATTTGCAAGTAGCAAAAGGAGCCATCACCAAAGACCAGAGGGACACCTCTGCTTCCTAGCTGTAAAGAGCATGGTTTTCCCAGCAAACAGGTTCCTTCTGAACAGCACTGGCTCTTCCACATTTATGGTGGTAAACTGCTCTGGATTTGCAGGGATGCATGGAACAAGGGAGGGCAATTGGGTCATGGGGGTGAGCACCAAGAATATGCTGCCAAAGATGCTGTCTGTGTCTGCAAAAGGCTGCTTGGGGAGGGAGCAGGCTCCTTTGGGCTGTTGGAGAGTACCAGGAGCAAGGGGAGGAGACCTGAGCTTGCAAGAGCAGCAGAGCTGCTCATTGCTGCCTCTTGTCTCCCTATGCCCGGCTGATCATTCATGCTAATGCTTATTATGCCTCTTCCTTCTGCCCTGCCATGACTGCCAAACGCAGGACTTGATTTCCCAGGGAGTGAGGTGTTTCCATGGGTTGGGACTTAGTCCTTCCAGGAGTTGGAGACAGAGGGTTTTTGGGGCAGAGCATGTGGCTGTATTTCAGAACACCCAGTTCTCAGCTGATAAAGGCGTTTTGCCTTTGTGGTAACCACTGGTCCTATCCCATACAAGTACAGCCATGGATGAGTGCAGCTCAGCATCATGCTGAAGCCATGGAGGGTGCTGCCACTTGGTGCAGCTCTGGTCCAGCTGAGCTCTGGGTGCTCTTGGCCATGTCTCTCTGTGCTGCATGGTGCAGAGCAGGAGTAGGTTCCCATGGCAGAGCCAGCCCCTCACTCCTCTGCACACCGTAGTGATATCAACTAAATGAACAGCCCCGGCCCCCTGCCTGGCTTCTGTGAACAAGAGTGAGAGTGTTTGCACAACAAAGAGAAGCAGGATTTCTCCCTATGGGGACTGTTGCTGTGTGTAACCTCTAAATGTGCAAAGCTTTTTAGTATCAGACAGGCTTCATCGGGGAAATTTATGATGAAACTTGGCCGTGTCATAATTATGAAGTCTATAAGCCCAGCTCCAACAAACATCAGCTCCAGAGCTGCTGTATATGTGTGTATTCTTTATAGCCACCGAGTCCCCCAGCAGTACTTAGTGCCAGAGCTGAGTACAGTGTTGACAATACTGCAAATATCTTCCCTTGGAGCAGACCAAAGGCATGGTCTGTGTGTGCACAGACCCAAGTGAAATGTGATCTGGCTTTCCTGAAGGAAAAAGGGAGTTTTGGGAGGTTTGTGGGGGAGGCAGGCGGTATGAAGGTACTGCTGGCAAAGGATGGGCTGGATGTATCCTTCCACAGCAGGCTGGGAAAGAGGTTATGAAATTAAACTGCAACATGAAAAATCATTCTGGTGAAAGTTTTAATGCCCTGTTTAAATGTGACAGCCACTGTGATGTTGCTGCTGCTTTTCCACTGCACTATCAGGCTCCTAAAATTGCTTGTTAGAAAGGAACAATGAACAGAGGCTCTGCTTTGGGGGTAGCGCTTATTCTCCATAGGGAGCCTGTGGTCCAGTTGTCCCCTGGCACAGCTTGGCCAGAAAATCACCCTTCGGCCCCTCTGCACTGTGGAGGAGAAGGTTTGGATTTCTGCCTCCTGCCACCCCTTTCCTCTGCCCGCAGTAGGAAGTGGGGAAAGGTTGAGTGCTCTGGCAGCAAAGGTGATAGCATTTCAACATGCTGAGGCTGCTCCTGCAGCTCCCTCTGTCAAAGGGAGCTGTCAGGGGATGCATATCTTTGGAGCAAACTGAAAGAAGGAGGATACTGCCGACCTTACTGCTCTCCTCCTCCTCTCTACCTACTGCTACTGAGAAAAGCATCATTTATTCAAACAACCCAATTGCAAATAGCACCCAGTACTGAATGGCCTCTAGCATAGCCAGCTTTAATTAAGCTGATTATTTCATCCCTCCCTCCATTGCTTCAGTGTGATTTAGGTGATAATTCCTTAGTGCTTTTGCAGCCACCCCTGAATATCAACTTCCACATGCTGTCTTTGGGAAGGCAAAGTCGTATTTTGCCCTGCAGTTCTGCTTTGTGGGCTTTCCTTCCTTACTCCTTGCTTTATGCTGCAGCAGCAGCAGCCAGGTGCGGCAGGCGGATGTTTCCCAAAGCATTCACCCTGCAGTGACAAGTTTCTAATCAAAAGCAAAGGAGCAGCGAGTGAGCAGTGCAGATAAGAGGCAGGAGGTAAGGAGAGTGAGGCTTTAGGGATAAGACAGTTGGAGTGGAGCATGGTTTCAAAGTAATTGGATACGCCAGTGTCGGAGTTCTGTGCAGGAATGTACATCTGTTTCTGAACTGTTAC
>NW_009936407.1:23978-28628 GCF_000696875.1 Nestor notabilis | reverse complement strand
CTGAACGTTGACCAGCTGATGTGCCCGCTCTTCCTTTCTGCTTCCTCAGTTACAAGCCCTCAGAGCAGCAGACATAAGTGAAGGAGAGGCTGACCCGGGGACAGCAAGTCCTATTGCTTGCTAATCCTACCAATAAATGCAGTCAAGGTCAAGGCATGCTTTTGATTTGCAAAGGCATTGCTGGAGCAGCTGGGTGTGCTGATGCCTGCCCTGTGCGGAGCAAGGTGGCAGCTCTCTCCTTAGTTTGGTGGATCCACCTGGCTTCCTCAGTTTTGGGCTGGAGGAAAACATGGACCTTTCTAGGAAAGACTTTACAGGCGAATGACAACAAAGAGAGAAGTGAGTAACTTTGAGGTTTTGCCTGTGGACATCTCTTTCTCCTGAGAAAGCCCCACAGGCCCTTTGTTCACCTTCTTTATGAATGTGGCAGTTCTACCCAAGCTTTGACCAAACAAGATGTGAATTGCAAGGGCCATCTTTCCAGAGCTTGCCTTCTATTCTGGGTATGTCAGGACAGTGTAATAATGATACATGCAAATCATAACTTTCAGAAGAAATCCTATGGTGAGTTAGATGGTTAAGATGTACTGTAATCCACAGCTTTTCCCACTGAGGTCAGGATTCTGCACAACACTGGAATGTGCCTTGGAGAAGAGAGGGGCATCTGAGTCCTAATAACTTCTGTAGGACATAAGCAGGTGTTCAAAATCATGTATATGCTAAATACAGACCTGAATTTCTGATCTCACCCCCCTCTGAAATAAAAAGAGAGATCTTCAGTGGCTCCAACAGGTTTTGGATCAGGGTCTCGAGCATTAGGCAAGTTGGAGGATGAGTTTACATCTCCTGGTCATCCAAGCTCCGTTGTCAGTAAGACAGGGATAATTCAGACCAGGCAGAGTTCTGCCTCAATGCTGGGTGCAGTGTTTCAGGTCTGACTGTTGATTGCTGTCAAGATTAGAAATCTGTGTGATTTCCCATGTCACTAGCATTGGAAAGATAGTGTGTGTCCTGCTGTAGGAAGAAACCAAAAGGCAATGGCATTGCAATTGTGGATTCTATTTTTAATCACAGAGCAATGCAAAAAGAAGAACTGGCATTTGGGGGGACTAAAAAGTAGTAGCTATCATGATTCCAAAAATAACATTTCCATTTTAGATCATTTACTCAAGGCCACCACTAATTGCAGATCACAGTGGAATATCTCCCTGGGAATCCATGGAGAAAAGAGATTTTTCTTTCCCCCCTCTTTTTGGAAGGTGAAATATTAATTGTGGCTGCAGCAGCAGTAACTGTAGCTTAAAACCTGGGCTAGGAAAGTGAAAATGCTGTTTCATGAACTAGAAAATCAAAGCATGTGAAATATTTTGTTCTCCTTGCCTCTTCCTCCCCTGCTTCTAGCCTCATGAAAAGGGAAAAGAAAGGGCTTCCCACCAGTGTCAAGGAGTATCCAAAACCAGCCTGGCCGTTCCAACAGCATTCAGGCACTGTGGGGAAGGATCAGGCTTCTATTCAGTTTTTCAGACTGGAACACCCACTTCAAAGCAGATATATTCAAAACAACATCGATTTGACTTCAGGTTTTGAGCATTGCTTTGACAGCTTCATCTCCAGAAGATGGAAAACTGGCACTGTGAGGTGCTGGGGCTTGGTCCTGGGATCCCAGGGTTTAAACTGCTCCTGTTGGATACAGGAGTTCATTGGTCTAAACCTTAGCTAAGTTTTAGCTGTTGAGGGTACCTCTAGATTTTAACCACCATAACACCAATGGGCTGGGTTGGCTGCTGCTGAGCAACAGGTCATCGTTGGTTCAAGCATCATGGTTCCCAGTGGTGGAAAGTTCTGCCTTCCTCTTCTCTATGCTCTCTGTGGGCCTTTAGGCATTACTGATGTTCCCATAGCAGCAGGACAAAATACAGCATCCTAACACCCAGCCTGCATTGCTTTCTTGTTTGAAGAATATGGGACTAACCTGTAGCCCCAGGAGAACTGTGGCTCACACTCTTTGAAGGCTGATGGTGCTCTTGAATGTCTTCAGTGGTTTAGTGTCTTAGCAGGAGGTTGGGACCTTGTGAATATCCCTTGGATTTCAACTGAGGAGTGAGTTGGTTTAGGTCCTTTGTGTCTTGATTTTACGTCTTTAACTGGCCTAGAAGAAGGAAGGAGTATCACCTTGGAGAACCTTCTGCCTAAATTACTTGGTTATCAGCTGGTTTGGTTTCACTTTGGTGTTTAATTCAGTGCTGAAAGATTTAAATCCTTCTGTGTAACAGATAAATGATCACTGGATACCTGAGAGAGGAAATTATTTTTCTTAGACTGAATAAATCTTTCTCTTTTTTAATTTGTCTTTACCAACACCTGTGTAACTCAGGCACCTGAGTAAAACGTGAGGAGAAAAGACAGCTTTGTTAAAGGCTCAACTGGACCAAGTTCCTCTTGTGGGACCCTCAGCAAGTCCAGGGAAACCAGGCTTGATGCTCTTAGAGAGATCTGGGGTGGAAAAGCAAGAAAGGTCCACTGTATCTTTCAAAATACTGAGGTAAAAAAGCCTCAAATACTCAGAATTTAAGGTTGGTTGAATTTAAATGAAGCAAGCACAAAAATTTGTAAATTACTATCATTTGGTTTGGATTTTTGCTCCAAAAATTGTAAGTTAACTTGGCTCTTTCCTCAAGAATAACAGCCTTTACCTGTGTAGACCATATTGTCTGTTCAGATATCATGAATGATAGCACAAGTCTTCTTGATGTTGATCTGGTTATAAACAGAATGCTGCAGAGACACTAAAGCTGGCATAAAGGAACATGTGTGTAGTAGCTGAGGAACTGGAAATGAAGTTATCAGGGAAACAGCTGCACCCCTCAGAGGCATAGGAAGAGTATTCCAACAAAGCCTCTCTGGATTTGCATATGTAGTGTCAAGGAAGACTCATGTTTGGGTCAGGCAGCAGGTATTATAACCACCTAAGCCTGCTGTGTCCAGGAGTCAGGGTGTCCTTCCCTACTTCCATTGATGCCTTGCTCCATTGCGCCTCTGGTGTTCTTCACGGGGCAAGGATAACTTGCTCAGTACTTTCCTGAGCCTTGCTGTGTTGGGACTTGATGGTGGGAAGCTCTGCTCTGGCAGTATTGTAAGAAGCTGGGGCTAATTTTCCTGTCCCAGCTGCCCACATCCTACATTCAACATCACCAATGAGATGTGGGCTTGAGAAATGTTCCTTCTGGTGAAGCTGTAAGTCGTTTTACAGGGATGGATGCACCACTGACTTCTTTGGAGTGGGGCACGTTTTGGTCTCTGTTGGAATGGACAAAGTCTTATTGGTGACGTTCAAGCATAGAAGTCACTACATTGAAATTAAGAGGGTGATGCATGTGCTCAAACCTTCTCCAGGAGCACCCCAGTTTAGGAGGTGACATGGGCTGTAGCCTAAGGATATGGTCTGGCTTCTATGTTATCCAATCCTTGAATTAAAACACTAACACTGCATAGTAGCTCTCTTTGCCATGAAGATGAGCATCACAACCTGTAATGGATCACAAAGTATTGCATTTTTGTGTATTTTAGCTCAAGTTGTCTTTAAACTTGCATTTAATTGTTGAAGGAGGAGAGAGAGCTATAAAGAAGCATACCTGTCCTCAGCCTGAACCTCCCCCAGCTTTTTCATTATCAGTTGAGCTTTGAGATTTACTTTTTTTTTCTGGCATCAATACTACTGTGATGTTTCATTTCCTTCTCTTTTGGGCTTTTGGCAAAGATAAAGTTTACTGTCAGTTCCACTATATACTCCATCAGGTGACTTGGAGCCTGATCCACAACTTGCAAAGTCAGCAGAAAACTTTATATTGCTCTCAGCAGGCTTTGCAATGACCTTTAATAATTCTGCCCTCCCGAGGGGGCTGAAGTATGGATCCAGTAGGCATTTGTCGTGGCTCAGTCTCCTGAAGGGCCAATAATTTCTTGCAAGTTTTCTGTAGGCCTTTGATCCATCACTGTTGCTTGATTGTGCTTTGAAGACTTAATAGCGCCCCATATCCCACACTTATTAAATTCAAATTCTCCAGTTGCATTTCCCTGGAAGATACATAAAAATAACACATGGAGGAAATAGAGCTGGAAGATCCTTTGTATAAGCTGGCTTACGTTTCGTATGTGGGGAAGACACTGAAACCATTGCTTTTGCACTTGGGACAGAACCATCTGTAGGATTTTGCTATAGTGGAGTATATCTGAAAAAGCAATAATAGTTTGAGGAGCTGTGTGCTGGCTTCAAAGGCTTAATTTTCGGAATGCCACTAGGCAACCTTTCATTTAGAAAGAATTAGCATTGAAGGCACCTAGCTGCAGAAGTTGCCATGGGCTCTGACAATAAATGTGTCTGGTGGGACTTTAGTGCAGCTTGTCTGTAGTTTTACTGTCATTGGGAGTAGTTATTTTGGGGTAAGGAGGCTATTGAAGGCTCCCAGGACTGCTCAGCTGTTCGAAAGGGAAGGGTTTGATACGTTTTGTTGAGGATGGTAGAGAACAGAGAGGGAGATGCAATCAATTTCAAGTGCAGTCTCGCGTCCAAGAGGGAGGACAGATGATCCATTAACTGCTGAAAGGACCAGGCTGGGGGAAGGAGGATTAAAAAGGATCCCCAGTTTAAGG
>NW_009936407.1:12032-23947 GCF_000696875.1 Nestor notabilis | reverse complement strand
TAAGGGCTCTGTAGGAGCCTGCTGAAGTGAAAGAACCTTAGAGTGAAGTCCTGGGGACAGGTAAAATCCACAGTGAAACTGGGGAAATACTTCCAGTCACTTTATTTTCTGGGGCCTCGGCAGGAAGGACATTGCTGATAAATTCCAGTTAGGTGATCTAGTTTCCATGTGAAGCCCCTTGCAAGCACCAACCTACTCATGTGCATGTGAAGGGCAGTTTCCTCAGACCTCACCTCCATAAAACCATCTTCTCCACTGGAGAGTGCTTTTCTCTGCCTAATCAGGGAAAGAAACCTGAGGAGAAGAGGCAGGAGCTTGGTTGCACTAAAGTGGGTGATGAGCAGCATTGGGCAGGGGGATGGAAACACTTCCATTGACTCTGATTTGCCCTGGGTCATCCTCTCATTGGGCACTGGGAGATTTGGGTGGTTAATAAAGAGCCATAAGCTTTCTAAACAGCACATAAGCACAAGCAGCCCTTTCTGAACCATTGGCGGGGCTGGTGGGACACATACCTTCTAGCTTACGAGGCAAAGCCTAAATTAAAAGCTAGAAACGTCAGCGTCTCACGGCATGTTGTGCAACCAGGGCTCAGTGATATTTTGTAATTAGAGTTGCTCCCTGGGTTGTCTTTTTGGTTGTGTTTGGGTTTATTTTCCAGTGAGATCTGATTTTTTTTTGATGGCAGCACATGCTGAATAACCGATTCAGTAAGCAGATGAAACAAAGCAATAGTGGCTTGAAAACAAACATCTTGTTTTCAAGGAAGTTGAGGACTTCCCAAAGGAAGTGTTCACAAGCATGAAGAGTTTTCTTTGAGGGTGGGGAGGGAAGCAGAAGGCTATGTGCAGCAGTACTTACTGCAAGGATTACAAAAGATGAATCTTCAGTCTGACCTCTCTTATACAGCGATTTTGAAAGCCCCAGAGTGTGACTGTTCTTTTAATGTAGTTGTCTTAGTACAAAAATACTTCTGTAGACAAGGGTGGGAGGAGGTTTTCCCCCGAAATCTCTGCAAGATTGGTGTTTCCCTGGCAAGGGTACATAGAAACATAGAAGCCATTGAAGAGATGCATGGGACCCTGGAGGAAATGGCTTTTGTGTGCTTTCTTGTGATGATTTGAGCCTGCCAACAGAAGAATGGGTGTTTGCAGTGGCACTTTGGGGTCAATCGACAAGTCACATGTGCTCGGCCTGTTGATGCTGAAGAGCCACTGTCCTCACTTCAGCTGGGATAGAGTTAAACCCCGATGTTCCCAGACCCTTCCTTCCTGCCCTCATCCCCAGATGGCAGCTTTATGCAGGAACTTTCCAGCCTGGGCACCTCTTTTGCATTGGCATCTTCATTCTGCTGTGTGGCAGGAGACCATGAACGTAGAGGAATGAGATGGGATATCTTCTATTATCTCCCAGCATCTCAGCTTTGGCTGCTGCCCAGGTTTAACAGGAAGGAGGCAGGAGTGGGCAGGCAGCATTGCTCCCCATATGCAACGGGGTGAATGCAGCAGGAGCAAAGTGAGGCTGGTGTAAAGTGATTTAGAAATTTTTAAGCAAACATCTGTCAGGCACTCAGCACAGATGAATAACAAAATCAGACCGGAGCAGACATATGATGAAATCCTTCCATGTGGAGGGAAGGGGGAGGGGGCCAGCAATCCAACGTGTACCAATATTTTCATTATAATGCAAGGCGTATCAGTAACACGCACACGTGAAGCTATGGAAATGTGGGGGGTGTTGTTGTGCCATATGTTTTAAATATCATGAAGTAGGCCAGTTTTGCTGTATATATGATATTCTGGCTCTTGTCGCTAGGACTGGACCAACCGGCTTCATATGGAATATGAATTGGCCTTGAACTTGGTCTAATCACTGACCCAAAGAGAGTTTTGCAAAATGCATTTTGAACCTGGGTAACGATAGGCTAAATCTTGTTCTGTGGGAGGAGGGCGATTGGTCGTACACTTGACCTAGATACAAATCTCTGGGGTTAAAAATAAAGAGGCTGTTGGATAGCGGGGACCAAAACATGTCACTGATAAGATTTGTTTTCTTTAATGCATTTTTCTTGCTGGAAAACGCATCTCGGGAGAAAATGGGGATCGTCTTTTTTAGAGGTTACAGTTATCAGTGTTTCACAGCAAGGAGGAAGTCATGAAATGTCGTTAGGTCTATGTTTTTAACTTGGAAATTAGAGTAAAACTTTCACTTTCTTTCCTACTCCCCACATTTTTTTTTCAGGGAACAATTAAATGGGGAAGAAATTTCACTTTTTGGGGTCTTTCTTATTTCTTACCTCTTCAAAACAAAGGAATCCCACCCAAGCCCTCATTTTGGATGACTCCCATAAAAATTGCCTAAATTTAGAAGAAAACCATAGAGAAATATTGCTGGGCATAAGTTCCTTCACTGCTTTACTTTGCTCCTTTTTGCTTTTCCTTTAGGAGGGTCTCCCTGCCAGCGGAAAGGGGATAGAGCAAAGAAAATCAGGATGTGGAGAATATATATATTTATTTTTAATTATATTATCAAACAATTCCTGATTCTTTTCCCTTTTTTTGGTTTTGGGTTTTTCCCTTTTGAGAAAAATAAAGAGGAAGGAATTGGTGAGAGGGGTAGTGGGGAGCACCCGTGCTGACAGATCCTCTCCCCTCTTACCCCCACGTCTTGGCAAGGAAATGGCAAGTTTCAAACGAAAGCATGGAGCTTGGGGTGGGAAAAGCCCACTCCCTTGTCTGGGCAGCCTTGGTGTTGCTTTGCAAGACGTGGGCTGGGACCCGAACATCTCGCAGGGCTCCTTCCTGTTCCCACGTCCGTGCCAGGAATCAGACTCCACAGGAGGATTTGGGATAACATGTCCTGGGAAGACAGGAGCCAGAGGGGGATGGAGCTCCCTCTCACAGAGCTGGCCAGAATCTGCAGCTCCAACACACCCAAGAGCACGAAAACTGGTTGTATTGCTGGAGCTGGCAGATACGTGCACAAGGATCACAGCTGATGACTCAGAAGGTGCTGTTTTTACAGGCACTTCGCTTACAAAGTCGCTCTGACAGTTTGCTTCTACCTTGCAAAACCTGTATGTAAAGTGCGTCGTCTTTTCCCAAGAGAAATCTGTTGCTTTCAGGTTTGCTTTGCTTTGGTGCCACTGGTAAATGCAGAATTAGCTCATCATTCAAGTCTAACGCTTTCAGAGAGATGAAGATCTGCTAGCTCCCTGCATCTTTCCCCTTCTCCCCTCTTCTGCTCAGGGAAACGAGAGAGGATGCAGTGCTGAGACTGTAACTCAATCTGTAAAACTGCATTTACAGTGATGCAGAAGAGGCAGGGAGACAAAAGCATCCTTCACCCTGATTTTTAGGCTCTGGGCTGCTCAGTAATTCTATTTGGTGCTGTTCCTCTTTGCTGTGACTACATCTCACAGGTTAGTTTTGGGTGCAGAAAGCACCAAGAGGCAGACTTTGTGGGCACTTCTTTGTACAATGACCTTCTCTTGAGCAAAACTGAGGAAATATGGGACAGGCTAAATCCCACTGATCCGGTGGAAAATCAGGCTCCCTCCTGGGAGCCATTAGTGCTCTTCACTGATTTAATCAAACATTCAGATGTTTAATTCCAAAAGGGACTGTCTGATTGCTTTGACCTCCTGTTTATGGCAGGCTGGAGCGCTTCGGCCAGACACCTGTGTTGAGTTTGCCTGAAATTTGTCACTCCCTACCTCTCTCTTTTATCTTTCCTTTTCAACTTTAATCATTTTTTCCCCTGTTTAATCCTTTAAACAATGCCCCTGTCCACAAGATCCCTAGCAAATGATGGTATCCCTGCTATGGTTTTGCCCAGCCCCATCTTCAGCCGCTGCACAGCCTGCGACTGCATTTCAGTCCACTTACCAAATGTGACAAGAGCAATCCTGGCTCCTTCACTGCAGTGACTCATAAGGACAACTTATTAAGATATTAAGTCCCAGGACTGGAGCCAAGAGGGTTCAGACACTGCCTGCATCACTGTGGCTGTCTCTGTCCTTCTCCATGGTGTGTTTATATATCAGTTGGAAATTTCCTAAATAAGTTGATTCTAACCATCAACAAATACTGTTCAGATAATGCACGTTTCATGGTAGTTTCCAGTATTCTGACTACAGGAGGACATAAAAACTTCTTTTGTTGTAATATAGCCTCCTTGGCAGCTTGTAACTCAGTGGGAAAGGCTCTGGATTCCTGGAGGAGCGCACTGTGTCAGCGATTTTGGGTATTTCAGGGAGTGTGAGGCCTCACTGGGGAAAAAAAGGAAAGCCTGAAAAAAAAATCTCTGCTCTTCTTTTAAGATGAATCAGTAATCTAATTAGGTCTGAAATCCAAAAGTGTGAGTAAGGGGTGTGAAAAGACCTTCTCTCTCCTGGCAAATCTGGTGGTCTTTTGTAGGAAGCGGGAGCCCTGTCTGTCATCTATTGATCGTGCGTTTATGTCCTATTTCATTTCAAAAGGAAAATTCCAGGGAGCAAAGGCTTCCATGCACACTTCTCCCAGGGTTTTTGTTAGCTTAGTTAGGTGTTGGCAGGGTGGCCTCCATCCCTCAGCAGGTGCACCCTGATAGGGGATGCACCCAGTGTCCGAGGAGGAGCAGCATCTGAGAAGCCTGGAGACTTCTGCAGGCTACCTCTTCTCTGAGGCAGGCAGAAAGGTTCCCAGCCACAATTTCTTCCATTCAGGGTGTTTCCCATTCTCTGTTTTCCTGAAGAACCTTTATATTTTCAATGAAGGCTTGTGGGGTTTAGTTGTTTATTTCTGAATGCAGGTGATTCAACAACGAAAAAAGGTCTGAATAGGTTAAAGCTTTCTAGTGAAGTTTGCCTTCACCCAACTGACTTCTTCTCATTAGCAAAAGTTTTGCTGAAAAGCATCTGTTTTGCTTCAGAATTTGAATTCATCTTTAAAAAAATATCTCCAAGTGTGGGGGGAAGAGGTAAAAACGTGTAAAATTTAAAAGCATTGCAAAATCATGATTTTCACTGAAAATCTAACCCTTGACAAATTCTGGGTCTTGTAAATCTACACAGAACCTTGTTCTCTGCCTTATTTGCTCTGACCACCTCTGTAATTCATGTACCTCGTCATGAAATGCATCACTGCTTTTATTTTCTAATGACTTTTCAACAGAAATTCTAGTAATTCTATGGAAAAACAATATAGAATACAGTGACCTCTTCATCTTCCTTTTCGCCCTCCGCACAAGCCTTTTCAGACGAAGGCTGGAGGGTGTTTAGCAAGGTGTTGTGCGTGTCCACTGCGGACAGTGTTGCTCAAATAGAAAGTCTTTCATAGAAGTTGAAAATGGTAAGGGGTTTTTTTAATGTCTCCTATGTTTTTATCTTGAACTTGTGGTGTGAAGGGTGGACACACATTGGACAATGTGCTTTGGTGCTCTCAAGATGCATAGCTCTTCCTTGAGCTGCTTGTAAGTGGGAAAGAGGCAGGTGATCTCTGCTCTGAATAGCAAGTTGAAAAGGAGCTTGAAATGGTGTTAAAAGGTGGAAGAAGAGGAGATGAATTTAGGATGGAGCTCCCTTATAGGGGCCTTCGGAGCCCCTTACTCTGGGAAACGCTGCAAAAAGCTAAATTTCTTGGGAAAATGCACTTACAAGTTGTTGTTGTTGGAGGGTGATTTTTTTTGTTTTAGATGCCACATGAAAAATGAAGGATCCTCCAAAATCTTCCTTTTCAATAAAGCGCCTTCTTTCAACAACAAAAAAAGACAATTCAAAGGAATATTTCAGGCAGCTGCTTTTCATTAACTCACGTGATCAGCTGGTGGAAGAATTAAATTAGAGTTGCTTGATTTTATTATGGGCCCATTTTATCTACAGGCCAACAAAGGTAAGAGGCAAAGCCTCCATGGAGGGGCCTGATCCAGAGCCTACTGGAGGCTTGAAAAATCTCCCTGTCACTGCCAGCATCTTTCATCTGGGCGCGCTGGTAATTTGAAAGCTGCCTCTCCATTTATCAGCTCCATATCTTGAACAGAGCATATTCTGCAGGAATTGGTTTTTTTTCATCTTGTGCCGTAGTGCAATGGGCTGCTTGGCAAAGAGGCTTCATAGACCCAACGTGTGGCTTTTTGGGGAAGATAATTACACGAGTTCAAAGTCTCGTCAGCCAATCGTATTTTGGTATTCATGCAAGCTGTTTCATAATGCCGTTTTGAACCCTGTTGGTGGCATAATTAAGATTTAATTAAATACAGGAATAGAAACATGTTGTTCATTTGGCCATCTGCGAGTCAATGACTACAGTGGTTTTCTAAGTTTCTACTCTACATGCTGTTAGTGAGTGTTTCATATTATTTTCCATCTCCCCAACCATACTTGCACGTTTTCAGAGCCACTGAAGAGCCAGAGCAGATATTATAATCTTGTGTTGGTGATCATCTTTTTCTGCTGTTCTTAGCTATTGATCATATTGAGCAAAGTCAAACCTTTCAAGTGTAGCAAGACCTGCTGAGATGATGGGGAACGGGAATGCCAAATAAATGATAGCTTAATCCCAGGATATAAAGTCAAAAGGGGATGCCTTTTTTACCCCCTGTGGGTTGCTTTTTTGACACTCGAATGTCCAAACCAGCAGCACTCAGGCAACAACAATAGTAATAATAATAGTAACAATAATAATGCAGATACCTGTCTTTTTCTCAGAGCCTTCCTACAGCACCTAGCATGAAGCAACCTTGTTCTCAGCTGCAGGACAGATCCGACATGAGTGTTCAAACTGTGGTGATAGTCAGCTACTCAAGGTGCACACCAGGGTCCCAGAGTACCAGCTTCATCACAAAACAGAACTCAGAAGATTTTTAGCTGTAGTGCCCAAATACGCATTTTTTGGTTTGACAAAAACTGCTTGTGAGTTGGTGTTGAATATATGTTAGATTTAACTGAAAACTGTGGGTTTTTCCCTAATTTAAACTGGGCTTTTTTTCTGAAACTTTAGAAGGGAAATATTTTTATTTCAGCACGACATTATGAAACTAAATTTGGTTAAATGTTATGTTTTTAAATAGTGCAAAATTCACCCCAAGCCAAAACTGAAACGTTTTGTTTCAGATACAATGAAATGTCATGTTTGATCGGAACATTTATTTCACTACTGTTTGCTGGTTTAAGGGATAAAAGAAAAAAAGATGTTTGAGTTAACTCAAACAACATTTATGCTTTCTTGGATTTTTCCTGGGGAGGAAGAAAATGGTGGGGTCAAATACCCACCCCTGAAGAAATGCTTTACAAAGCTTTTGCTTGAAGTACCTAGAATAACATAGCAAAGGGGTTTGCCTTGGCTCCTGTTGATTCCCTGGTTTACAGTCTACCAAAATATATATTTTATATATTTTCTTTTTTCATGATACAGCTTTTAAAATCAGGATTGTTAATACATTTTATTAATTTGTTTGTGTGCCTTTTATTTCTTGTTTTCACTCTCTTTTTCTCTGCTTAGAGGCACAGATGAAGGTGGTGACTGATCAGGTTAGCGAGAGGTAGAAGGATGCTTTCAAAACCTTTAAAGATGATTTTGAAAAGGAACTTTTTGCCAGAAGGGTGTAAAGGAGAGGCAATAGGTGAAAAAATACTAGTGGGTTTCTTTCGGCCTCAACATGAATGGATCCATGTGCTTTCACTGTCGTGATCTTGAGAGACGAGAGAGTTTGTTTCAGTGCTTTACGCTGAAGTTCTTGCTAACGATGTGAACATAAAGGGCATGACTCTCCCCTGTCCTCTGACTCTTAATTTATCTCTGCTTCCATGAATTTCCAGAGCTCTAGAAATTACTATCAGTTGCTATGTTCTCCCACCTGATTCCAGATGCTTGATAAACAGATTGGAGTTGGGAGGAGAGACCCTCGTGCTTCAAAACTTACCGGTGGGTGTTTTGGTCCCCAGCATCGTCAAGTGGTGACAATAGCCCTGTGTTTTTCCCCAGTTTCCAAACCAACATTGCCCTTCTCTTGCTGCAACACGTTGCAACCATCTCTAACTCTGCTGCCCATCTTTGTGCCTTTATCACCATACATATCACATTGTGGAGAGCTCATGGCTTCCAGTGAATCATTAGTTTTAGCAGTGCACAATGGAGTGTTCCAGGGAGCTGCGGGGATGGATCTACTAGCACTTTGCTCTCGAGACTGAAAGACTTTGCCGAAAGATGGATCTAATGAACCAAGGAGTTGTTCTCATTCTTATGCCCATCCCCTGTTTTAACAATATTTTAAAGTCCCTTCTGGTTTTGGTCTCGCCCTGTGGAAAGCTTTGGGATTTTGCAGGTGTTAGGATAGCAGAAGCTTTGAAA
Organism: Nestor notabilis; assembly: GCF_000696875.1. Lineage (NCBI taxonomy): Eukaryota > Metazoa > Chordata > Aves > Psittaciformes > Psittacidae > Nestor > Nestor notabilis. Next base: position 15,620 of record NW_009936407.1, on the reverse strand, counting down.
TGCTTGTGCTCTGTTCCTGCTCCTGTTTGAAATCAGTGCTGCTAAACACCGCTGCGGCCAACAAGCGCGTTGCAAAAATCCCACCTGCGTTTCAACAGGCGCAGGTTGGGTTAAAATGAGCAGAAAAGGTCCTTTTGGCATTTGCCCCCCTGCTGCATGCTCACTTTGCAGCCGAGGAGGAGCAGATGGCAGGTCGCTTGCCTCCAGCACTGATTTGCAGCAGACAGGGATCTGGCTCAGCAAGCGGTGCCGAACGGTGCCGCCGGCCCTGCGCTGAGATGTGCCGTAGGGATGGGCAGGAGTCAAGAAGCTCTGACCCTCCCAGCCCCGCAGGTGGTGCCTCCCCTCCAAAGTGCCCTGGGAATGAAATTTCAGCTATGTGAAATGCTAGAAGCAGCTCATAAACACCTGAAGTCATTTTCAAAGAGCTGCTATAGAAACTGGTGTATTCCTATGGCACAGTGATAACTCTAATTTATTTCAAGTGATCAGCCTATAATTTGAGTATTATTTGGATTTTTAATATCTTTGCATTTCAGAAAGCTGCAGTGCGTGAATATTTATTGTTCTCAAAGTAGAGCTTGGTTACGTTTTGTTACTTGACAAGTCTAAGTTGTCCCTGGAATTATGCATTTCCAACGAAAACTATACGCAGCTTGTATGGCTGTGGCTGTGAAACAGAATTTCCTCTGGTAAAATTTGCCTCTGGACAGATGTGCTGAAAGTCACCTTTCTGTCTGCCCAAGCACATGGGCCCCTGTAGTCTCTGCCTCCCCTAGGCAGTGCAAGAAATGATGAGAGAGACAGAACCTAGACCTGCATTTCTGCGTTGCTCAGATTTGTATCTCATCCCCGTTGCTGCTAGAAATGGTTGGTGAGTTTTAATCATTTTATTTTGTTTTTTTAACAAAATGATTTTTTTTTCAATGGGAAAAGGTGGAGGTTTTTTCCCCTGCATTTTGATTCCAAAATGAAGAAGATAAAACTCAGAAAACACCATTGGTCATAAACAAAAGTAACTGCAGTTTTTATTACAGGATTTTAGCTTGAGGTAAAATCTGTTTGACTTTTGGAAATATAGGAGGGAAACATTGCATTTATTTTCAGCACAGGTACATTGAATTCAAGTTTTTTGGGAATTGCCCGACACCAACAATGAAAATAAGGAAGAAGATTGATATTTCCTTTGCAAAACTACAATTTTCAAGCTGCTCAGCACATCTCTGAAGTTGTTGCTTCATCTTTGACCTAGTGAAGGGATGCATTTAAGCCTGGCTTTATTTAGGAACTCATTTAAGCCTGGCTTTGTTTAGGGTCCCACTTAATCCCATGCTGAGCTTGGAGGGTATTAAATCCCCTGTGAGCTGCAGTACTGGGGTGGCAGGGACCTCGCTGAGCTTTTTCTCTTTAACTACACACCATCAGGAGTTTCCCTGAGCTCAGAGGAGAATAAACCAGAGAACATCAAATAAATGGCTGAAGGACTGGGCTCACTGTCACAAGCAGTAATGCTTTCCAGGCTCATGCCCTCAGCTAGCAGCAGCTATCTGCCGAGCATCTTTTTAACCTGTTTTGACTCCTGCAGCATTGACAGCATCGCTTCTAACACACAGTGTTTGGGGAGGAATATTTTCCTCTTATGTTTTTCTTCTGCTTGCAGTTTCTTAGTGGAAAGCACAGGCATTGATTTGCAAACCGGTGAAGACTAGTGAGGTATTTTCCTATTTTCCTTTTAACCCTACTTGTTTTCTTGGCACAGCTACGAAGGAATTAAATAACTAAAGAGGAATGGTTGCAAATGCTTCAAATTCTGTTGGTGGGGTGGTTCTCAGAGGGACCTCTCCCAACGGCAGCCCCCACTTGCTGTAACTGTGTCGATCTCCCCTTTTCCTCTAAATGCAGGCATGCTGCATTCCATAAGATTTGCACAAAAAGTGTCTTTATTATAAGCAAAAGGCAGGCAGGCAGGTACTTAACATCCTGTATCAATAAACAGGCTGGTAGAAATGACTTTCCCTTCTCGGGGGGAGCTGGAGGGGTTCTGTTAAATACATCTAAGGAAGATCCTGAGGGCTGGTTTACAATGGAGGTAGGAAAGGGGGGAGAGTGTATTGGCTATTTGTTGTCTCTGTAAGGAGATATGCAATACATACATATCCAAACAGGCTTCTATCCATGTGCCTGGATTTATCTGGGCTTCCTCTTGTGAATGTGAAACTTCAGGATCACAGCAAGCCTTGCTTTAAAGCATTGTGCCTCTGTCTCTGCTAACAGCATTTCTTGTATTTAGGAGTGGTTTGAAAGGAGCTTTCCATGTGAAATAAATGGTTAATTCATAGGGAAATGATTCTTATGTCATGATAAAGGTTATTTGCAAAATATCCTGTGGCCAAACAGGTAAAACTCGGTTCCAGATTCAGGTGTTGTCTCAGCTGCCAAACAAGCAGGTCCAGCCACAGTAATTACAGCACTATACTGACCTGAACACTTGGGAATACCAGCTCTTGTTCCCGAAACCTGTATTTACCTCTAATGTATCCTTTTGGATATATTATCAGAGTAGCAAGTGTGTTACTCAAACGTTATCTTTCATTTGACATGCCATTAAGTATTTTTAAGTGCTGGAAGTCTCCTAGTGAAAGATGTCATGAAAGTAGAAAGTGTTGGGGTTATGTCAAATGTGAAAGAAAAATAAAGGCTGTAGTATTTTGGCTTTTCATTGTGGGAGGCAGAGAAAGGAGAGGTCTCCTCCAAGGCAACTATTATTATGTTCAAAATTATTTGTAACACAGAAACAAAAGGATGCTCTGCAGCAGCACACCAAAACAAAATTCCTTTGCAGCCTTTCCCTGTAGAATATATATTTTTTTTAATTTAATGGAGTTAATCCTTGTTTGTTTGCCTTCTTGATTATATTAACCAGCAAGGTAGTGATTAAAGGCAGGAGTGTAGCTCATGCTAATTATATTTAAAACCCCTGAACCTGTTTCTTTTTAGTGAGAGATGATTACAATAAACACACCTGCACTATTTTACAAGCAGGCTCAGGCCTGGCTTGGGATACCATGCTGCTGGGAAACGCCAGGATTTAACCCTGCTTCGGGATGCCTTCGTAAAAAGCTGGTGTTCCTCAGCAATGTGTAAGCACCCTGCATCCATGAGTGTGCTGGTGGTGGGAGGACAGCCCTGGAGGGACCAGAGCAATTGGTTTGTTGGGTCTTGTTTGCAAACGGAGAGTTGATTAAATGCTGCAATTAAATTGGCTATATCCCTCGGTGTGTATGGCAAAGGCTGAGCGTGCTGCTGTGCTCACATCGGGGTCAGCGCTGAGCACGGCAGTCAGCATCCACTGACTCTAAAGGACCCATTCTGGTGTCAGCCTAAGCCAGTACAAATCTCTGCCAGTTTATACCTGCTCAGGAGCTGCTGCCTTGTTATCTTGGAGCATATAAATATTCTCATAGAAACTATATTCTCTTTTGGTGTGCCGGGTTCAGATTGATATGCAGCAGGTTTAAAGAAAATAAAAGAAAGAAAGAAAACCAGCAAAAGTTAATTCACTGCAGCAGAGTGGTTTGGGGAGATAAT
>NW_009936407.1:0-12001 GCF_000696875.1 Nestor notabilis | reverse complement strand
GCTGTTTAATTAAAACCAGGTTTTTATTTGCCTCTACCTTGTAATTAAAGAGGAACAAGAAATTTGCCCTTCTAAGGCATCTGGTTGATTTTATGAAATCTAAGGGGTGTTTTTCATTGTTGTTAGTTTTTAGTTTGAGATTCAAATGCACCAATCTGCTCCACCATGGATTTTATCGAAGGGATAAAACTCCTCAACTCTAGAGGCAGGGAGACAGCCACAACCATGAAATTCCCCTCCGGATTCAAGCTGGTCTGCTCACAAAGCAGAAAACAACCAAAGAAAGCCCTCTCTGCAGCTGTGAACTTGAGCTAGCAATAAGAAGCAAGGTAACAGCAATTGCAAAGAAAAAGAAGGGGGGGGGGGGGGGAATTTCAAGTAAGCCCCAAATCATTTCCATCGCTGTTTATCCGGAGTCTTAAATTTACTTCAGCAGTAGGAGAGAGTATTTTTAAAGCACTTAATTTTTGCATCTATTTCAGCAAGCGAAGAATTAAAACGATTTTCCTGAATACTTTTTCAATGCAGTTTTCTAACTCCCTTTTATTGCTTTGAGAAGATCGGTACTTAGAATACGAATTTCTGCCTCACTCCTCACTATTCATGTTAAACACCTTCGGAAGAGAGGGTGCTCGGGTCTTCCTTAGATAACGTTTAATTTTATGAATTCTCTCAAAAGATAAAGTCAGCACATTTTAACACCAAAGTAACCAGTAAGATCAGATTTCACTTAAATGTTCCAAGAGCAAGGGTGCGATTCTTCCTCCACGGTGTTTAAGATACCTTGAAAGTTGATAATTTCGAACCTATTTTTGTTTTGGCAGCGAAACCGTAATGGGTTTGCCAGCTCCCTTCACTGATTTAATTTCACACTTTTATAGGATTGTTAAGTTACTATTGATTTTTAACATTATTAATTCAATTCACTAGGAAGATACCAACTGCGTATTACTTTCATTTTGCGAAGCAGTTCAGTTTCGGCGCTGGCTCGGGGTCGCGTGTTCTGCTGATGTTTTACCCCATGGAGAATAAGCTTGGCTGTTGAAGAGCTGCACTGGGATCGGTTCACAAAGATGTAAGAGTTGCTAGAAGAATATAACATGGAAAAGGAAAATAAAGGTACTGAAAGAGCTTTTCTGGTTTTTGTTTGGCTGGAGGATTATTCACCTCCTGGAAGCAGATCCATCATTCTGCTGGGGTAGTGTAATGTTTCTAAGCCTGAAGTTTTTGTACTGTCACGACGCTGCAGAAATCCTAGCCCCTGGTATCAGAAGGAGAGTTGGATAGTGTCTATTGGAAACTTACTGATAATACGGAATTACCTTCCCGGAAAAAGCTTGATTTAAGAGTGCAGCACATATTTCAATAGCAGAAAGGAAAACTTATAAGCTACTCAATGTAAAGTGTTGATCCATCAAAACACAAGAGTCTATCCTTCATACTAATCACACCCTCAGCCCCTCTGCAGCCAGCTCAGCCTTAGCACACAATTAGATTTTAAACATGTGCTTCATTGCTTCTCTGGACTGCTAAAGTGAGATTAAAGAACATAAGTGCTGCAAACCAGCCTCTTATGCAGGCAAAAATCTGTGCAAAGGCTTCTGCTAGCTGTGGAAGTCTGCCTTGCTATGGCACACTTGTCTTGCTGCATCACCAGACACTCTTAAATACAGTGGCAACTATGGGTGGGATGGTGTGTACCTCCACAGAAGGAGGAAAATATGGGATGGGGAAAAGAACTATGGTGATAGAAGGATCCAATGTGCTTTAGACAGTATGAGGATGAGGCACTTGCAACAGGAGGGGTGCAATTCACAAACCTTGGGAATCACGAGGCTAAAATGCAGGTATCTGAAAAACAAGAGAATTTGATGTTTGTTGAAAAGTGAGGTCTCAGATTAGCTCACTGGGCTGGGTCTAGTGCTATAACATCCAATAATGGTTGCTACAGTTCATATAACTTTATTGTTCTCTAGAGAACTGTGTAAATGTTAGCTTGGGAAATCTCTCCTGCGTGCTAGAGCAGGATGTATGTGTGCGTGCATGCCTGAATGTGGTTCAGTGCTGGGGGTACTGAGACCAGGTTCCTTTTTGAGGAGCTTTGTGGCTATATAGCAAGATTCCCTCTCTGGGAATCTCAGCTTAAATCTCACTTCATGACCTAGGAAAAAGGGGTTTTTGATAAGCCTTGGTTGTGAGTGCAACTTGTTGCTGGAGGGGCAGGCTAAAGAGAAACCTGCTGGGCACTGAAACACTGTGAAAGCACTTGCTGCAAGGGAAGGTCCACGAGGCTGATGTCATTTCATGACTGATAATAACTGCTGATCTCTGTATGTAAAGTTTTATTATTCCCCCTTCTCCTATCCCACATTTTCAAGAGACAGGGACACATTCACAGGCCCATGCTCGCACTCCAAATAGCTAAACCTGTGATTGCCCTCCCTGTTGCTTTGCTTCAGTTTTCATCTCTGTACAGCAATGTCTAACGGGAACTGCTTGGGCTAAAATTTTCCATGCTCAGTGTCTGCCTCAGCTCGATTATTTTTGGAAAGTGCTTTTGGAGGAGATGGTTTAGCCATTCGTGAGACTGTGATGAGAGAAAGAGGCGTCTCGCCGCAGCAAGGGAGCCTCGAGGATGAGAGGAGGGTGCAGAGGGAATGGTGTGCTGCTTCCTGAGGACATTCAAGATCAGTGGAAGCTCTGCCTGTAGCCTATGTGTGCCAGCTCGTGTTATCTTGCCTCCCCTGGGTGCTGTGGGAGTACTACACTGATATTTCTGAGCACTCAGATACTGCAGGTGGGAGCATTGGGAGGCTTAATAACACTTCAGGCTCTTCCTGTGTGCAAGGTGCACAAACAAGGGCTTGGGGAGAGGGCAGAAACTTGCATAAAAATGTCTTTAGGAAGAGAAAACATAACTGATTTTGCATGAAGAGGCACAAACCTTGATCTAATTGCGGAGATAGACAGCTATGCGTGCTCTTTATCTGCCTTTCTTATTTAACGGCTACTTCTGTTCAGTGCTCCCCGAGGGGACCCTCTTTGCTGGGGCTGAGCTAGAGCAGGGATGCTCGCAGGAGTCCTCTGCTTCTGGAAGGGTGAGATTTCACTGCTGTACCACGAGAGGGCAGTGCCTGCAGCTGGATTCCCTTCTGCTCCCGATACACACGGGCTTGGGCTGTTAGTGCAAAGTACTATTATCTGACTTTATTCCCGCCCCCCTTTCCCCCTTTCCTGGCAAGAAATCACCTCTGAGATTGGAATCGCTTTGTCTGTGGCGTTTCCCTGTTTAAATGCGCTCCGTCTTCAGCAAACAGACAGGGTGGGAGTGGGAGTCATCTAAAATTAGACATAGTGGTTGTAATTGCACTTTGTTCCCATTCAAGGAGCTGATATGGCTTGTGAAGCTCTTCCCAAAGGTTGGGGCTTGCTGGTAGCCCCTGCAGCAACATCCCAGGTCCCCACACATGGGTTGATTGAAGGTATCCAGTTGGCAACGTGCTGGATTGTTATAAGGGGACTTGCACAAGGTGTTCAGGATGCTGACTGTATGTATTTAACTTTCTCTTAAAGCCACCACAGACTGCCTGTTCACCTGCTTTCCTTGCTTGTGCAGAATGACTACCTTGCACCAAGGAGTGTCTGCAGGAAGCATCAAAGGTCTAGCTTTGACCAAAGGGTTGGCCCTGGCCAGGCTGCTCTTATGGCCATGCAAAGGGAACAGGTTCATTGCTTGTCTCCCAAAGTCTAACCTAGGAGCAAACATCTCTGCTATAGATCCAAAGGCCCCACAGGACAACAGTATCTGTAAGAAACCCTAATAGCAGACCTGCTGCTGCTTCTGCTTCACCAGTTAGTATTCAATGGCCTGAGATCCATGTGCAGAGACCTGCAAAGCTTGTGAGCACAATGTAGGAACTGTTACTAGCAGCTATAGGGCACCACTTCTGGCTGCCATCCCACCTGCAAATAGGTCCAGGGCAGACCGTGGTGGTAGCAGTCTCAAGGAGTTTCAGCCTGAAAGGTGCAGAGAAGCTTTATTCTTTCCTGAGACAGGAAGGCAGCAAAGAATAGACAACCTGGGAGCTCCTCTGTCAACTGCCCTGCTTCCAAGGTACTAAATGTCCCTATTATTTGAGGAAAAGCATTGTGTTTCCTGACGAACCAATGCTCAGCATCTGAGAAGGGACTGGTGTGAAGACATGGTGCGTGGTGTTTGACTCAAGGAAGAATTTTAGCACATTCTTTCCTTCCGGTTCAGCCTTCTTCCCCTGACCAGATCTAGAAGGATGCGTATGGTTGTATCAGCACAGACAGTAATCCATCATCATGACAACAAGTATGGAACCAACAGATTGTGGAACCTTCAGAGATTGTTATGTGTAAACTGAAAGCAGCCACTGTGGCTGATCTTGCATTGCTTAAGTGAGATTTGGAAAGACAGCCATGAATTGCAGCAGGATGTTGTGCAGAACTATGTACTAAGCCTGTGTAATGCCACCTTCTCTCCTCCACCAGGAATGAGTCTATGATAGGTGTTGTGATCTCCAGACTGCTTTATAGGATGCTGTTAACACTGTGGAGTCTTTTCTGCATGCGATGGTGGCTGGCTACTGAAATGAGGTAAAAGCCATCACAGTGTGGCTGAGCTGTTCCTTCATGCTGGGAGATTTCTGCCTATTAGGACCATGTCTGTCTTCATAACAAAACGTTGCGGTGCTGCAACACTTTGCTGTTGGGCTCTAGATTTTCTGTGTAGTCCCTGTCATGAAAACTTCAGTGCAGTCACCCAGAGACTTGAAGAGCACCTTGCAAAATGTCCAACTTCTGTCCAGGAGATATAGGAGTGACTCAAAGAGGATTTTCTGTAAATGAGGGCTGTGGGTTACTGGGAGGTAGGTCTGCCTCAATGATCATCAGATCTTGAACACCACAGCTCAAGCAGCTTGTGCATCATGAGTTCTTCGGTGGACAGGCTCTGGCAACTCTTAAGAAACAATAAGAATTCATCCAATTACTTGTGTTCTTGGGTGAAACTGAAATCCCTTTCTCCATGCTGGTGGAGTAAAGGTCTTGGAAATGAAGTTTGCTACTGTGGGTCTGTGGCAAGAAAAAAGGGAAACTGAATAATCCCTTCACCCCCAGTTCTGTCCTTTAAAGAATCTGTGAATGCCTTGTCAGTAGAACAACTCATTTCTTCACAATGGGAATGTGATTTCTTTTGTTCCAGAGTTTTGTTCCAGTTTCTTTTGTTGTTCTTCATCCATTCCAAGTGGATGAAGGAGAACCAGGGTTTATTGTTTCAGAAAGGGTCAGTAGTTTCGTTCTGAAGGAAGGAAGGTGTAATAAATATTTCTCACTTTTCCTGGCAAGGACCCTGGTGAGCTGGAAACAGGGACCGTATTTCAAGTGAACAATTCTGCTACTGTTGATGGGCCCCTAAGCTGGTTCTCAGAAGTTGCAATATGAAGGTATCATTCTTCAGCAACTCCTAGCTTCCTTCCATAGGAGTTTTGGCCATTGAATTTCTGGTGAGGTGATCCTGCTGCTTTGTTAGGAGACAGGGGAAGAGCAGAGATGATCTGTCCTCCTTTGCAAACAAAGCAGAGCTGAAAAGATCAGGAAGAAGGAGCCAGATTCACAAACCAGGGAAACTGGGCAAACTGCTGTCAAGTGTGGCACAGGGAATGAGCCAGAACTGGCAGGAGAGAACATGGGCAGACACAGAGCATGTCTATACACAGTAGTTACTCTGGATTGATGTGGAGTGTAAATGTAGTGCATGGGAATCATTGACTGCCTCGGTTTCTCTGCCCTATAACTTTCAGCCTTATAGTCAGAAAAAGGCAGGTTTACTTAAGATCAAGTGTGCCCAGACCTGGAGCTATTCAGAAACATCTGTCCTGGAGAAAATCCCGGAGGAGCCAATTTGCCTTTGTACTGTCCAGCAGGAAGGGGGCCATAGCACTGGCTTGGCTTCCTTCAGACAAAGCAAGCTGATACCCTCTTTATCTGCTTTTATTCATCCCAGATGAATGGGATCATCAAAGAAGATGAAACAGGGATTGATCTGATGGCATGATACATTCACCACTTTAGCAGCCTGTTGCATCCAAATGATTTGCCCAAGAAGCATCCTTTGGTTTAGCACTTTTGGCTGGTACCAGGTCAGACTTCAGGTAGTTTGGAGAGGGCAGACAGAGGTGGACCGTCCCCTTCAGCCAGTATATATCTAATGTGTCCCCACTGAAGGTGACAGAATGGTACCAGTGTCAAAGCGTAGTGTGTGTAAGGAGAAAGAGCTTCATCAGTTTCAATGGTGGCAATAAATGTATTGACTCTACTTACTGAATCTAGAGCCCAGGATTAGAGTTTTAACTCCTGAGAAGAACATTTCTACTTCTGATTTTGACTTCAACCCAAACCCCAGTCGTTACGTATCCTCCTGCGGGATTTATTTGCTACAGTTTTCCCAAGTTTAGAGTCATCATGAAATTCCAGCAGCCTGTTCCTCAAAGTCATGCCTTGTGAAATGGTTCTTTGACAGCAGCAATGATGGGTGGGGGTGCCTTTGCAGCAGGGCATTTTGCAGAGCTTCCCAGCCTACCACAGGCCAGCTGCCCTTAGCCAGCTAGCAATTCCCATAGGAACCCCATGGTGGTGTTGGTGGAACTGAGCTACAGAAACCTCAGCGGGTATTTCTCTTTCCTGTTACTGCTGTTTGACTATGGAGCATCAGTGGTAGGTGTCTACATATCAGAGGAGGACTTCAGCTTCCTTCCTTAGCTGGAGTCCCCACACTGAGGAAAACCTCTTTGTTCCAGGACAATCCTTCCTGCTTTTGTCATTACGATGCTTTTGGTACTACTATAATATCCAGATAAGTTGCCTGTCTACATGCAGTGTATGAACCTGAGATACTGTCCAACATTAGCTTTATATGAGTGTGCTTTCCTGCTGCTACTGCACACACCCAGCCTGCTTCAAAAGCCATTATCCAGGTCTTTTGGGATGGAGCAAAGGGCTTTCTGCTTGTAACAGGTGCCCTGCAGCAAATATTTACTTGTTCCATAATGTGTCATTATTGTCTTGCATCTGCTGCAGCGTAAAGAAAAGCAGGGCAGATAGTCCAGTCTCTGAAACCATTGAAACAGGGGATATCTGGAGCCAGGGATTTTGGGCACCCAAAATTAGTTTGGTGTGAAGGACCTTTTATAACAGACAATGTTCCCAATTGGAAGCTATTCCACCATTAGCCATGACAACACTAGAGAGGTAGTTGTTGCTCCTTGAGGATTAAGGTGAGTGATCTCTGGGGGCTGCCCAAAAGCAAAGTAAGGACCTTGGAGAAATATACACCGTCATGAAAGCTTGCAGAAAGCCCTGTTGGGTCTATTTGGACTCTTTCTAAATAGCTGGCTTAATTCAGCTCTGTCCTGTCTGTGCTGGCACAGATTGTGCCATTTTTGCAGAGACAGGTTGGAAGCGTTATGGTAAGAGGTGGGGACATGTAGATCTTTGCATTTTCCTTTGGTACAGAGCTGCAGGCTGGAAACCAAACTGCATAGATGGGTGACTGTCATGGCTTGGGCTGTTGAAAGAGCCAGAGGTGCTGGGGGGCTGTGAGACCTAGACAGCCTGCCACTCATGGTCTGCTGAGGAAAGGCTTCTCTGGCTTTGGAGAAATGGCATGTGGCTATTGCATGCCTCAGTGAGAACATGGGTCTGGGGTTACTGAGTGTGACTCTGAGATAGGTATGGAGGTGTCTCAGTGCTGGGACGATAGCTGTGGTCCCCCTGATGAGACTGTTCCTGCATTCATCTCACCAGGAAGGTGACAATGCTCCGAGGTGTGCTGCAGAGCTTAGAGGTGAGGGGCAGGATGCTTTCATTTCCTTTAGATCCCAGACAGGTACTTGGGTATCCTGGACCCAAGCACCAAGCGATCCTGAGCACTCATCACTACTAACCTGTGACACTTGTGTCACCCTCAGTGACACACAGGATTGGCATTGCCAGGGCAGGAACTAGATGGTCTTGAAGGTCCCTTGCAACTCAAACCATTCTATGATTTTATAATATTCAGTGGGTTTTTAAAGTACTTCTCACCTTCTTCACCACTGAGCTCTGCTAAGCTCTGTCTGTGAGGTGAGCTGAAGCAGGGTCATAACACAGACCTAGGTCTTCCAGGACACAAAAAGGTGGACTCGTATCCAAAAGACAAAGCAAAGCATCAGGATTTCTGCATTGATACAGTGTACTTCTTGTTTAGCCCCATCTGGAGTGCTTTACTATTGCAGGAAAAATAAAGGTGAATCCAGTATAAGCTGCTTGATGTCCCAGTCGGGTTCCTGGGTGCTAGAACACACACTGAAGCATTTGTGGGCTTGGACAGACTGTCAGGTAAGAAAAAAGAAGCAAGAGGGGAATGTGCATCAGTGACATGGCCCAAGTCATGCAGAATAAGACAGAAACAGGAACCTCAGCCATGTGCCTGGTTTTCCCAGCCAGGTCTGTGTCTGCAGGACCTGCTGCGTTTCTGGCAAAGGAGAAGAATGGATTTGGAAGAATCAACTATTTCATATTTTAGCAATTGTAGAGATTCATGTTATTTACTTATCCAAGTAAAATCTAACGGGTATTTTTGTGGTGGGTTTTTGGTTTGTGTTTTGGGGTTTGTTGTTTTGTCATTTTTAAAGCAAAATGAGTAGAGACATACGTAAAAGTGAAAAATTGCATTTTCAGCTATTTTTGTTTAAGGCTTTCACCTTTTCAGCCACTGTAAAAATTCATCCAAGTGTCTGAAGTGGGTGAAAAAGCAAAGAGAGTCAAAAGTTTGAGGTGAAGCATTTTATTCTAAATTGAATGAAATACATTGTGGCATCTGAGATTAAATTCTCCCTTTTGTTTTGACAGAATAATTGTAAAGGTAAAAAGGCTCTTTTTAGTTTTCTCCTCACAGAGTCTTCACTTCCCCCTAAAACCACCAGAGTTCAACCAGAGCAAAACCACAGTTCCCGATGTGGTTTTGCTTTACAGGGATCAAAGCTATGAGGAGAACTAAGAAGTATGTTAAATACATTCTCTTTTATCTAGATCTAGCATCCTACCTGTTAAGAAATGTGATAAAGCACATCAAGGATGAATGGCTTCAGATCTCCAAGTACACTAGCAGGGTATTATCGACGTGTGCATGGTGTATGATGGATCTTCTTTACCAACAAATCGATTCAGAGCCTTTACAGTATAGGACTGACAAGGAAAGAAATGTATTCAACAGAAAATGCAATGTTAGCTTTAGGGTGCACTCAGGTAAGATGGGAGAATTATGTCAGAGACATAATGGCTATAGGCTTTTCTTGCCTGTTTTATTTTTGCTAACATTATTACCATGACCTGCAGAATAGGAATTACTCTCTGGTAATTGCTTGGCAAGTGTGAATACAGTGCTTTGCCTATTTTGTTGTGGGGGAATGTAAGTGCCATTTTATGTTCAAGTGTTTATCAGGCCCTTCCTGATGGTTGCTGGAGCAGTATCAGGTCACTGCCGTTTGCTCAGAAAATCACAAACCAGATGAAAATGTCAAAATCCAGCTGCTGTCCTTGTGTGAGCATTCAAGCCAACAAGGGTGTAGAGGAGATGGTGCCCAAGTTCTAGCAGTCATTGGTATCAAAAGGCCATTGGCCTTGGACTCAGACCTCCCAAAATTGTCACACTGAGAGGTAGGCATGAGAAATTCTGGAGAGACACAGACAGAAACAGCTGTCTCCCACCTCCTGGAAACTGGTCTCTGCTCTAAATTACTGGCAACTTTCACAGTTATGGCCCTGGACATTTAAGCCAAGCAATAGGTTGCAACTGGTGATGCTTCATTTTTTCTTGTGATCAGGGGTAGGTTTTCCCGCACACTGGGAATGTGATTTGGGCACAGTTCTCATCCAGTAGAAATGTTGCTGCTGGGATTGTAATGACACTTATTTTTAATCTTTCAGTGTGTGAGAAACTAGAAGAAAGAGGAGCAGAAGGCCCTACCCAGCAATGGATTAACCCCAAAGGAGACTGGATGCTGGACATGAGGAAAGAAAGCGATCCGTGACAATAAATGGAGTTTTAAGTGTTCCTCTCTTTCACTTGTAGTACTGAGAATTTAACAGCCGGTACCCAGCAGTCAGGCCAGCAGGTTTTGCAATATGCTGCTTTGAAAGATCTTTCTTTTTCCTGCTACTTAATCCCATTTTACCCAGGACAGGCGGGCTGTCAGATCTGCAGAGAACAGAAGGGAGAAAGGAAAACAAAGTAAAGACATACATACCACATTAACTTAAAAACATTTAAATTACTATTTAACAAGTCAACTATTCAGCCTCTCCAGGAAAGCTGTCTCACTCATTTAGATCTTTCCAAGTGGAGCTCTTCAGAAGTATTGCTTAACTAGAAGCCTGACAAAAGAGGTGATCCCTATGAGAGCCAATTGTGTTGGTTTAAAACCTGTTTATTCAAGGTGGGGGCAGCTGGAAAATACAATCTGAATGTTCTCTGTAGTTGAGAGTTGTGATCAGTGGTACATCAGGAGTCATTTTCCCAATCATGTAGCAAATGGAAATTAATAGGAAAGGAGAAAACAGTTCATTTTCCCTTAAAGTAAACTGATTGCTTTTGTCCTGCAGGCTCTGTCCCTTTGACACTTCCCTGTGAAATGAAAGGGGAATATTATTCTGCAATAGACTGTTTTTGCAAAAAGGCTTTTCTCTACTTATGCTGCACTTTTTGAAGGCTGATATGCTTCAAGGCCCTTTTCCAGAAAGTGGCAAGGTCCAAGGGGAAACATATTCTGCAAAGGGACAGAGTTAGAAAGGGGGTTAATTGCTTTGTAATGCAAAGTGCCAAGAACTACTGAAAGTCTCCCTCTGTTCCTCCCTGTGCCACTAAGTAACACCAAAACTGTTGCTTTCTATTCAAGACTTGAGGCCCCATGTTTGGCACTTGGACAACTTCCCATCTTCACCCTGCAATGGAATGAGGAAGCAACACATTCTGGTGGAAGCAAGCACAAGGTTCAATCCCACATAAGTCAGGAAAAGTACAGGACAAACAGAATAACAGTCCTTCACCTTAAAATAGTAATAATTATATAAGAATGTAAATTGCAAATAGGCATTTGCTGCCCTACACTTTGAAACAAACCTGACATTTGAATGCACTGTCTTGTGAATCCTGATTCACAGTGTTGAACTGTGATAACTGTGGGAAACTCTTGGTTACTTGGGTATATGTATTTTAAGAAGTGAGATTCTCTTTATGTTCAAATCCAGGGGGGTTCTCAGCCAGGTATAAGCTAAAGAAAATATGTAAAGAAGATAAAATCTCTACAGGCTCCACCAACTTGTGTTGTAGAAGAGCAGATTTGTGCTGAATTTAAAAGAAGAGGGAGAGACAGAGAAGGTAGCATAGAAGCATTTTGCACATGCATTGTGTAAGCTGTTGTGTATGTTGGGGAGATTCAGGTTAGATATAAAGAAGTTCTTCCCTTTGAAGGTGCTGAGGTGCTGGCACAGCGTGCCCAGAGAAGCTGTGGCTGCCCCATCCCTGGCAGTGTTCAAGGCCAGGTTGGACACAGGGGCTTGGAGCAACCTGCTTGTGGCAGGGGGTTGGAACCGGATGAGCTTTAAGGTCCTTTCAACTCAGAATTTCTGTGAATGTGAGAAGTGTATGTTCAAAAGCAAGTTGACCAATGCACTCCCCCGGCAACCCAAAACAAATTAAAGACTTCATTCACTCACCGCTTGTATTCCAGCTTGCCTCCCGTTGGCTTTGCAAACCATTCTTCAGGCACTGCTCCACATAGGATCTAGGGTCGCATCCGGAGAGGAGGATCTCACCAAGGAGAGAGATGTAGGCGATGGCCAGCCGGAGCGTGTCGATTTTGGAGAGGCGCTTCTCGTACGGGAAGGTCGGTACGTGGCTCCTGAGCTGGTCGAAGGCCGAGTTGATGTTGATCAT
>NW_009936406.1:0-211 GCF_000696875.1 Nestor notabilis | reverse complement strand
TAGGTAAATCCTCACCCTCCATCCTCACTGCACCATGTACGTAAGGTAGAGCCATCCCCATCCCTGGGGTGCCTGCAGGCATCGCCTCCACATCTCACCCTGGCATCACTAAGTGCCAGCTCCTGCATCTTGTGTCCATGGGCATCGTGATGCTCCCCAAGGTGCTGTTATCCCCGAAGCATGGGTAGTGCAGAGCAGGTTGGTCCAGGAT
>NW_009936405.1:0-2654 GCF_000696875.1 Nestor notabilis | reverse complement strand
AGCACCCTCTGAGCGCCCTGTTGTCACTACCTGCGAATCCCGAGCCGCAGTTGGTTATGATGTCCAGCAGAGCCTCTGGCAAGTAGCCATCCCGAGCAAAGCGCTCCAGGAAGATGTCCCCCTGCCTTTTGGACAGCTTGCCCCCATACTTGTTCAGAAGCAGCGGGAGGTGACCGAACTGAGGGGGATCCCAGCCAAAGGCTCTGTAGAGAAGGAGGTGCTTGGACGTCGAGGTCAGCCACTCGGTTCCGCGCAGGACGTGGCTGATGCCCATGTGATGATCATCCACCACGTTCGCCAGGTGGTACGTGGGGAAGCCGTCCCCCTTGAGGATCACCGGGTCACCCTCCACCTCAGCCACTTCGTGCTTGGTCCAGCCACAGACCAGGTCCTGGAAGGGTTCCACCCCCTTCTCCAGCCGGAAGCGCACCACCCAGTCGAGGCCCCGTGACAGCTTCTCGGCCACTTCGGTGGGCGTCAGGTGCCGACACCGGTTGTCGTACCTGTGAGGAGGGAGAACGAAGGTCTCTGTTCAATACAGACCAACCCCAGCAGCCATTTTATGTTCCCCAAACTCTAAACTGACCCCAGGATTTTAGCTGCAACCTGCCCACTGTGTGTCCAGTCAAGCTACCTCATCTCTGGATGTCACTCCCTTCAGTCTCTAAGGGTTAATCACAGAATGGTTTGGGTTGGAAAGGGCCTTAAGATCATCTAGTTCCAACCCCCTGCCATGGACAGGGATGCCTCACACTAGAACATTGTCACCCAAGCCTCTGTCTAACCTGGCCTTGAACATTGCCAGCGATAGAGCAGCCACAGCTTCTCTGGGCACCCTGTGCCAGCACCTCAGCACCCTCACGGTAAATAGTTTCTTCCCTACATCCAACCTGAACTTCCCCTGTTTCAGTTTGAACCCATCACCCCTTGTCCTATCACTACAATCCCTGATGAAAGTCCCTCTCCAGCATCCTTGTAGCCCCCTTCAGGCACTGGAAGCTGCTCTGAGGTTACAGTAGCTCCTCTCTCTGCGGGCACTGAGATCACAACCTTACTAAGCTTCTGCAAGCGAGCAGCAGAGGGGGGGAGCCAGCAGAGGGGGGTCCTACCGCGGGCTCTGCTGGCTGCGCAGAGCCTCCTTCTTGAGCAGGTCCAGGCGCTGCGGGGTGCAGAAGCAGCGATACGCCGCGCCCCGCTCCAGCAGCTCGGCGCTGGCGCTGCGGTACAGCTCCAGTCTGTGCGACTGCTGGTAGGGTCCAAAGGAGCCGCCGCGCCGAGGACTCTCATCAGGGGGAATACCTGGAACACCGGCACAACGGCACTGAGAAAGGCAGAGTGAACCCACCGTGGGAGCACGTGCAACGGAGGTGAAACAGCAAGGCTCTAGGGAGCATCCAGAGAAGGCTGCTGCTCCAGGGCAGCCAGCTAACAGGATCTGCACAGCACTGGGGGCAGATTCCCCTGGACTCAGAAGACAAACAGCAGCCAACGTGATCAGAATTTAGAGCGCTCTATGTGAAGAAACAACCAACATCCACCCTTTTTATAGCGAAGGACACTAATATGGCAGAAATGCAGTTGAGATCTTGGCCAATTATTTTACTTACTCCAAGTTTACTACTCAACAGTCAAGTCCTAGCCCCGCAGAGGTTACCTACCCATTAACAGAAGCACGTGTGGGATCTGGCTTGACTTTATCACAACTCTAAAATCACCCTTACACAGATCTCCTTTAGGAAACACTCCATCTATGAACAGTTTACCCATTTACATCAAGGTCTGTCAGCTCCAACATCTGCCCTTTCCATCACATCTGTCAGGCACCTTTGTCACGTTCTGCCACTTGCACAGACGTGGATCTCACTCCATGGCAGACAATACAGCCAAAAGCAACCAACCCAGGACAGTTATTTCTGCTCTACAACATGCTCCCAGTGGGACTTCCCTGATGCCCAGCAGTAGGAATAACTACGTTTCAGCTAATTCATTGTCTGAAAGGCTGCACAGCTTCTACAGTGCAAAATACACAGCGTGAGTGCTGTTAATCACCAAGAGCAAAAAAAAGAAAGCTGTCTGAGAGTACCTGCCCAATCCAGCATGTCTTCTATTCCTTCTGCAGCTCCAGGCACCACTCGGTTTTGATCCGTATCCTCCACTCTCAAAATAAAGGTCCCCTGGTGCTTTTTGGCAAAAATGTAGTTGTACAAAGCAGTGCGAAGGCCACCCAAATGCAGAAAACCTGCCACCAGGGAACCAGAGAGAGTCGGAATCGAGGCCCAACAGGGATTTTCCAATATGGGTCAAAAGGGCATCATGCTACCTTCAATGGAAACTGGTACCAAGCACTGGCTGGGCAGGGAGCTGAGCTGCACAGCCCTTGTGGGCCCTTGGTATGGAATAAGAGCTGCCCAAGCCCTTATCGAAGAGATATGCACACCTCTTTTATCACGGAATCCCAGCCTGGTTTGGGTTGGAAGAGACCTTAAAGCTCAGCCACGGGCAGGGACACCTTCCCCCAGAGCAGGTTGCTCCAAGCCCCTGTGTCCAACCTGCCCTTGAATACTGCCAGGGATGGGGAAGTGCTTGTTCTTATGCTGCACCGTGGAAGAGGAAGCACAAAAGTGCTGTGCTCCAGTGGGGAATCCCAGAGGCGG
>NW_009936404.1:7230-30077 GCF_000696875.1 Nestor notabilis | reverse complement strand
TATATAAAGGAAGAAAAAAGAAGAAGAAAAGACAACTGTTGGGGGGGGGGGGTTAAGTATTTTAATGAGGTTTGCAAGTGCTCCTTAGTGTACTGAGCACTGAGCTTAGCACAGAAGTCAGAATTAGGAATCTGGATTTCTGGAGACAAGATATTAATGGATGATAATGTGGGGACTTGTCATCCAGAATGGATTAATATGGTAACAAAAAAGTAGTGTTTCTCCTAAGTTCAAAATAGAGCTTCTTAGCAAATCAACTGCCTAATGCAAAAGTACAAGCAGAAACCAGACACAGAGGTGAACTGCCTGAGGGTCTGACATATTTCAAAGCAGAGAAATGTATACCTCTTGAAGAGGTATAGACAAGCCAAGGAATACTTGTGGCATATAAAGAACAAGTCTTATGAGGAATGGCTGAGGAAATTCGTGTTGTTCAGCCTGGAGAAAAGGAGGCTTAAGGGAGGACCTTACTGCTCTCTACAACTACCTGAAAGGAGGTTACAGTGAGGTGCGTGTCAGTCTCTTCTCCCAAATAACAAGTAATAGGACAAGAGGAAACGGCTTCAAGCTGCACCAGGGAAGGTTTAGATTGGATATTAGGGAAAATTTCTTCACCAAAAGGATTGTCAAGCACTGGAACAGGCTGCCTCCAAAAGTGGTGGAGTCACCATCCCTGGAGAGATTTAAAAGACGTGTAGATGTGGTGCTTAGGAACATGGTTTTGTGGTGGACTAAAGGTCTTTTCCAAGCCAGTTTATCGGTTCAGGTTGATGATCTTAAAGATCTTTCCTAACCTAAACTATTCTATGATTCTATCTGATTACTATAACAGAAATTCTGCTGAAAGGCTTAGGAAGATTAAAAATATTAGCCTTGCTGTCTTATTTATCCCATCTTCTTTGATAAGCAAAGCCTCAGTAATCCAGTGACAGCAACTCTAAGATTGTTGGCTGTTGTCATTCTCACTTGTAAATAAGGATTATGTATTATTCAGGTTAATGTCTTCACCTCGCATGGTACATACTTTTACCTCAGACAAGATCAAAATATGAAACATGAAAGAAGAAACGGAGCAAGAGGGCAGCTCAGTGTATTCATTACAGAGCTTTAAAAGTTCCAGGCCATGGTATGACTATCACTCCAGAAATAACTGTGACATCCAAAAACTTACTGCTTCTCAAGCCAAGGCTATTTGCTTACACAGATCAGCAGATAGAAAGGATTGGTGTAGATCCTGTTTACAATAAGGGCAAAGTGTGCAAGAAAAAGAAGTCTTACCACTGTTTTCTGAAAGGAGGTCAGCAAACCATGAAGATACCCAAGCAGATTTGGGATGTGTAATAACATCTGTGCTCAGTTAACAAAAAGCAAAACCAAATAAAGGTGTGCTGATGGAAAGTAGTCTGCTTGGCCTGTGACACATAGGGTTTTGTGTAGGCTGAGTCTGTGTTTGGGTCACAGATTATGAACTGAAGGCAGCAGCATGAGACTGGAGGGAAAAGGCACTTGCTTGCATAGATGTGCCTGTAGGCAAGATAACAGAGAAGCTCAGTATTGCCTGGCACCTGGGATTCAGCAGCAGTACGAATTTCCTTGTTCAGTTATTATCAGTGATTCACCCTGCTTTAATATAGATAAATATCCCCTTGTTTGTTTTGGGATTTATTCTGTGTGTGTGTGTGTGTGTGTGTGTGTGTGTGTGTAAAATGCTAACCTAGCTGAAATCTAATTTTGTTGGAAAAGGATTTGGGTGAACTTGCTTAAATAAACTCACCCCATTTACCAACTGCAGAGTCTGG
Organism: Nestor notabilis; assembly: GCF_000696875.1. Classification (NCBI taxonomy): domain Eukaryota; kingdom Metazoa; phylum Chordata; class Aves; order Psittaciformes; family Psittacidae; genus Nestor; species Nestor notabilis. Next base: position 28,278 of record NW_009936404.1, on the reverse strand, counting down.
ACCTCTGGTACCAGAGAGGACTAGCTGATGGTAGTATTTGAGAGCCCTCTATTTTAAGGTCATTTAATGAGCAACACTATTGTTCTCCTGGCATCTTACAGAGGCTGACTCACAGGACAGTGTGTACTGCTACAGGGATCCAGGACCAAGTCTCAACCTGCAGTTATCCCCATGTCAAATCTTAGTGGCTCCCTCCAGCTAGTTTGGATTTAGACTGGTATAATAGAGATCAAAAAGCAGTCAGTGATTCTGACTGTTCAGAATGTTTAAAAATGGTAACCTTCCTATTACTATAAATTATGCTTTTATACTTAATGTTCAGCTATAAATGCTGAAGGATGCCAGACCAAAAATCTAGACCCAGCAGTAGTTTGCCAAAAGGCATAGTGGAACAACGTGTTTAGGAAAATGTTGCAGTAACTGATAAATCCACATTGCTTAAAAACATCCAGAATTATTCCACTTGGCATCTTCGAATGTGTCCTGTGCTAAATGCTCTTGAGATATTGACTGATGCATTGAGCCATGTATGTGAATTACACATACCAGGCATGAGTCTTGAGCTTTTTTTAAAGACATCTGTTTGTGAAAGTAGGCAGAAGGTACTGCTGGCTTTGTCTGGGTCTGGGATAGCTGTACTTCCCTCATACCTGACATGAAAGGCACAAGACATTAGAGAATTAGACACAGGTAGCATCAAAATGCAGTGACACATTGTAGCAGGAAGTCTTTAACACTGTTCCTGGGACAAATCCTACGACTACTGCAGCAGGATCACTGGGACCTGGATAAACATGTAGCCACGTCTCAGGCTGTGAGCAGCTTTGCTATTGCATGGTTTCCACCCTCATTTGTGCTTGAGTTTGGTGGAGAAAAAAACTCAGGTTTTCCATTTTAGCCCTTTTCATTAAATGGAAAAAAGCAGCTCGCAGTGCATAAATCTGCCAGGAACTGAAAACCTGCCGTATGCTTTTGTCCAGTAGAACATATCATGATTTTATTCTACTCTTTTTTTTTTTCTTCTGTGTATTTAGAATGACTACATTCTTATACATATGTATAAGTGCAAACCCATCTGAGTTACCTTACTTATTTAATAGGAGAGGAAGGAAAGTAGTTCTTTTGCACTGGTGGTCATTTTAGCACCATCTAGGACACTGGTGCAAGAAACTGGATAAATAAATATCATGAGAGTATTGTTTTATTGTTTCTTTGTGTATTCATTCAATTTCTTGTTCTGATGTATCTGTATTAACATGTGCAGCATTCACTTCTCAGACCATTATTAGGCTAGATTTTAAAACTGCAGCAAGACAACTGTGTGGAAAAGTACTGCCACATGGATCACTGTGTGTTTGCCTATTCCACCTTGAAAATAAATGTTATATTAGCAGAATGCATCCAAACAAGAATAAGAAAGTTACTAATTTCTTTGAATGCTGTGTCAATAATGTATAGATAGATGCCATACTATGGCATAAACTACCTTGAGTAGAATGGCATCATGTCTAAAAAAAACATTATGTGCAATCCCACTTCTAGGCTAGAGTAAACTCTACTAGAGCAAGAAAGTGCAGAGCACTATAAAAAGATTGCTAAATGGAAACAGCAACCTTTGCCATCTGAGGCTTGCTGATCACTGCATGAGCCACTAACAGGGTGGGTTAAACAGCTTGCCAGTACTGAGTGATTCCATTGCTGTGTGTTTCCGTGGTTGTCAGTTAAAGCAGTGCCTGCAATAATGTGATGTGCTGTTAGCAAAATGCTTTAAATGCTACCCTAAAGGGAGGGCAATTTTAGCAAGGCTTTTCTTTTTCAGTATATCATCTGCCAAGCTGGATCATTTTTATAATGTGCAGGAGAGTAGCCAAGAAAACTACACTAAAATAAATAAATAAGTATATATATATATGTATGTATGCATGTACATATAAATTGTAGGGGGAAGGATGCTTAAAAATGTATTCCCCAAACATGGCAAGCAAAGCGAATGTGGTGAAAAGTTTGCAATTTTACTGGATGCTGAAGATATTAGTTAGTATTTAACCAGGAAAAAAATGAAATGTCATCATAGCCTTAGAAGAAGGTGCTGACAGCCTGCATAAGCAAACGTTTATCTCTCCCATCAGATCTCAAGCCAATGTGTTTGTAGGGAACTGCTGTAGGAGTTCTTCTGGGACTCTGGGAAGGCACTGGTGTGCTGCCTGTTTGTGAAGCATGCAGAAGGAATACATCTTAAACAATCCTTTCTTAAACTGTGTATTTCCTTCTGAATCAAATACCCTGTCGGATAAGTCAGTTATCAGAAGGAGGTGCCTGAGGAAGGAGGTTTCCACCAGACTGCCTCTGCCTGCTGGCTGACCTCAAGTTTATATGATTTTGACCTTTGGGATACATCCTTTCAGATGAGAGACGTTTGGTAGCTCCCTGCTCTGTGACACCAGACCTAGAAAATGATCATGAAGTGAGAACATGTTTATGATCTGATCTTGATCCTTTGGAGTCAATGCCAAAGCTCCTGTGGATTTTCTCTTGCATAGGCCTGAAGCTGTAACAGTATTCTGTTTAGCCACATTGTGTGAAGGCACCTGTAAGAACTCATGGCCCAGATGGGCCTTCCCCGGATTCTCTCCCACACCCTGCCCAGAGACCAGAAGCCCCGTTTCAGCTTCAGCCCCTGCCTGAGCAGTGCTGGAAGAGGGCTTGTCTCCAGCTCCATTGTAGCTGTATGTCCTCTAGTTCTGGACCCTGACCCACACATTGCCTCCACAGTTTGACTTTGGCCCAGCGTCATCACTATGAACTTGGCCAGTGATCTGGGCCCTTGGATGAACCTGTCTGCCCCTTGGTGTGCCCTGCTGCCTGGCTGGAGTGGTGGGACAAGCCCTGTTTGGAGAAGCCCTGCCTTGCCACCCCCCTGAGGACCTCACCAATCTCAGCCCCCAGCACTCCTCATCCTGCTGCATCCTGGCACTGTGGCTCCTCTGTATAAAGCAAACAAAAGGACTAGAGCCCTAGAAGACACAGCTCACTTCTCCCTGACTACTTCCTTCCTCATTGTCAAGCCCTGATGTTGGTGAGGGAGGGGCCACCATCCATGTGAGGAATGACACAGGAACAGATGCTGTGATAGCCCTCGTTTCCCCATTAAACTCCCCTTCTGGGATTGTCCACACTAACAGATGAGTGTCATCTGATGTTTATAAGAAAAATGTTGGTTTTACTGCTGCATTACAACTGATTTCTACTGTTCCAAATGACATGTGGTTTTCAACAAGGTCCCATGTGTGCGTGCATATGTAGTCCTCAGGGCAATGTGTGTGCTGCCTTACCTAGGGAATGTCTTCTTACGTCCTACTTAAAAGCAGATTGCTTACAGAATTTATCTCTCTGAATAAAAGGTAAAAATAAATACTACTAATTTCAGAATATATAGTTTTTCTGCATTAGCAGCATTTCAGTGTTCTTTCTAGATCTTCTTCAAGGTATTTTGATTTTAAAATTGTGTTTTATTCATATTTTGCAAGCTTTCTTGCAAGCTCTTTGTGGATCCAACTTTTCATCGCCTATACTGAAAACAAAAGGGAGTGTAGCTCATCCAACCCATCTGATTCTCCTACTAATCTCAGCAACCTATTTTATCCAACAGGTGTAGTTCGCCAGGTAAGGCCCATTGTTGGACCTTTCCATGCCATCCTGAAGCTGGAGATGAACTACGTCATGGGTGGAGTGGTATCTCATCGTAACATCGTCAATGTTCACATCTTTGTCTCTGAGTACTGGTTCTGAGAGAGCGTTTAAATTCCCAGAGACGTGAGCCGCTCCAACCTAAATCATTACCACAAACTATTATGTCATATACTTGTTTGTAAAACCCCATAGCATTTTGTTTTGTTTTGTGTTTTGTTTTGTTTTGTTTTAAATATTTGGTTTATAGTTTAAGACAAATAACTAGCTATTATGTTGATTAGACATCAGATGGAGCAATTTAAGTGAGCCTGATGTAGTTGTCTGTATAAATAAGTAGTGTGTAAAAGTGCTCAGCTGCCTAGTGAAATTTTAAACTTTTCTAAATGTTCAGGCAGATCTTAACTATTACTTCTTGGCCAGAAAACTAGAGTGACTGAAGATGTGGAACAAAACAGATACCAGAGTTCATTGGAATGAATACATGGTGTCTTTGGATGGAAGAAGTTTGGTAAGGATTAGTAATTTCACCTCAGTATTAACTACCTTGATGGAGTCAGGTTGTTAGAAAGTGCTGAGTATTGGCTTTCAGGCCCCAGTAGGGTAACTCTGAATAGGTACACAGAATTACTAATAGTTTCTGAAAAGTTTAGCCGAGATATTTAAAAAATGCCCCCCAGCTATGGCTACAGGAGGAAATGCAAAAAGAATCAGAGATAGTAAGAGACTACCAAGCTACTGGACATATTTAAAAAGTACTCCTTTTTTTACTTATTATTTGATTGTAAGATTATGTTTAATTCTAATTAAACAAGTACCTCTCACTGAAAGTAAACTGTTACAAGGATAAAGCGTATTGCTTAAATTCCAGTCTCATCTGTACTCAGCAATACATGGGAAACCCAGACCTGTACCTCCTGTCTATTATAGAGTAAAGCTCCATACCTTTTTAAAATTGATAATAAAATTAGCATGTTAAACTGTACACTTCCTATGCACCAAACTAAGACATATGTAATAATATAATGAAATTCTCACAAATAAATGAATGTTTAATGTATTTTCTGGGCATCAAAGAAATGTATCTTTTTTATCACAGAACAGAAAATAAATAGCTCAGTGTTTCAGTTTGTTATGTTTGTTAAGATATGAGGAAATAAAGAAAGTCAGATGGGAAATATTCAGAAGTATGTTATGGTTTCTGCTTACCAGAAAAAATGTATGATATATCTCCTGTAAGCAAAATAATTCAGTATATATATACACATTCCCCAAGCAAAACAGTCCCCTATTTCATTGGTCATTATTGGCACTAGGCATTTGTTTCTTCCTTTTATACAAAAGCCCCTGAAGCTGAAGCTTAAGGGAATCTTTCCACTGACCTGAATGATCTTTGAAGAAGAATAATAAGGATCATCCCCTCTGACCCATTGCAAATAAAAGACCATAGCAGCTTTGCTGTGTACATACAGAAATCTTCATTCCATTCTCTGTGTCAGGGAAGCTTCTCTGCCTGCAGCATTCTTACTCTGTAAAATAAGATTTTACAACACATTCTCATAAATAAAATTTGACTGAAGGATACCTTCTTGACAATGTTTGTTCCCCCCACACTTACAGAGCATCCTGACACCATACATATAGCCTGGTTTTTAGGATGCTATCAATTTAAAATGTGTTCAGTGTTGTCCGTGGCTACCTCTACAGTCCTTCTGATTTCAATAAATAGTTGACGTATTTCTGTAGACAAATGATGTGAAGCGGATATACTTGTAGCATGTGACCATCATTCAGCTAACTGATGGAAATTTTGGAGATTTTGGAGAACTCCCGATTCCAGGAGTTTCTGTCAACTTCAAGGATTACTAGCCAATGTAATTCTGATTTAGATTGGAAAGTAAAATGTTTTATTATGCTAACAGAGTCCAAGAAAAGAAGAATGAAAAACTCTTTTCATATCATCAAGTCATTTTTCTTGCCGTTGAAAGAAGAGCAAGTAGCCTTAGTACCAAAAATACAAAAACTGTTTCCATCTTTTATAGACTGCGATTTTTGATCCCTTATTTCCTCCGTAAGTGGTATTTAATTGCAGTGGAAAGAACTTTGGGACAGAAATCTAACTTAGGATCAAACTGATGAAAAAACTAATTTACAAATTTCTCCTTTCTGTAAAGGAGAAACCACACACCAGACACACACCTCTCCCCTTCTTCTGTCTGCATTTTTGAGTAAAAATAGGATAGATGAAGGATTACCACTGCTTCCTGGAAACCTGCTTTCCTACATTGTCCCAAGTAATTGAAAATTGCAAACAGCTTTTTAAATAGTCCTGATGTCATATGAGAACACTGATCTGATAAATGATTTTATGTTTTGTGTGTAATAAAATTAAAGAGTGTTTAGTGCCATGGTCACTGTGACATGGCTTAATTTTTAATAGATCAGCACAGAAAAACTAGCTAATTCAGTAATGATAGGAAAGATCAAATATTTCTCTCATCCAAACGTGTAACAATAACTTTTGATCTTTTGTAAATGGGGCAAAGTATAAATATTTGTAGTTTTTATTGGCAAATCATTAAAGCTGTTCAAGTGGGAGAATGTGCTTATGAAACTGTCACTACGATGCATTCACTTTGAGGGCTTTTCTTTTGCTGTGCTCCCTTTGGACTGATTAGATCAAAGTTCAAATCATTTAGGGAAACAGAATCACTAGTGAATGAGTATTTAGAAGAAAACAATGAGAACAAGTACAGGCTACTGAGTGTTCATTAGTCTGCTTTTTAAGAGTCATCAGCTCAGTCATACACAGAACAATAACACGTGCCATGGAAATAAAATTGTACATCATCAAAAGAATGAGTAATAATAACACGCAATTACAGATACTACATCGGCTCAATTTACCTGATAAACTATCTCATTTGACACTAGATGAGTATGGAGAGACAAAAATCCAATGAGCAAAGGCTCACAGGTTCCAGCAAGATTCCCAATGGGAGGAGCAACAGCTCTCAGGTTGTTCTGCCAAAAGTCAGGCACCCTGCATAGATGGGAAGACTTCTTATGTGTCACAGGGACTGCTTTTAGGACAGGTCTTCTGGCAGGAAAAATTGCCTCAGAGTTATTTCTAGTGGGATTAGGATAGTTTGCCTGAGTAAGCATTCGGTATACACAGATGGTTCTGAATAATTTAGTTAAATGAAATAATAACAAGCCAGGAATTTTTCAGATCAATTTGCAGATAGACTGAACTAGTTCTTCAGATTAAAAACACTTCTTGATGGATCTGTAATGTGTTAGCAGATCAAGAAGGCGAAATAACATAGTGTATGTAATCCTAGCATAGTTACTCCTTTTACACAGGGAGGGCACAGCAGCCAAGGACAATAGCAATGAAGAACAAACAAGTTTCATAACAGTGTTCGAATCGGTACGTTCCACACATGATAAGCTGGTGCAATCATGACAAATGTGACTTCATGATTTGGAAAGAAATGCTGTGTGCTTTTCCAGGTTAGCTGTCCTAACTAGAGTATGATAAGTCTTGGAAGCTGCTGGAGACTGAGTGTGACACCCCAATATGGCAAATTGCTTGTCAGCACTGTACTTCCACTATTTGGAGCTTTTACAGCATTAATGTGTTTCTGTCTCAACCACAAAATCACACTATGCCTGAGTTTGGCCCATGAAAAATATAGCATCTGCTTTGCACATCCAGTTCATGACTGCTTCTGCGCCTCAACACATGCAATCAGTCAGTGCTGCGAACCTGGCCCTGGTGAAATCTCCTGCCTCATACAGTACGGGATGGAGTGAAAAGCATGGCCCCAGATGGCTTCTGGAGCACAGCAGGCTACAACCAGTGTCCCCAACATTATGACAGACTGCACTTCTGGAAGCAGGCTCCACGCAGATGTGTTATTACATCCATGCCGGTATAATGAAATTAAAACAGAGTTTCTAGATTGAATACAGTAATTCTTTGTAATGATATGTAATTGAATTAGCAAGTGTATGTGGATGACAGCCCATACTTCAAGCCAGTTAAAAACATGCAGTTATTATTTAATATCAAACTCTGAAGAGTGGCACAAAGTCACCAATTGAAACCACCTACCTTACATCAGGTGGTATGTAGGTATCACTGTGAAGAAAACTCCTTCCAGGAGTGAGTGTCAGTAGAAATACACTGTTTGCTCCACTGAACGCAGAGAATATGCTCTGCTCAACAGTCAATGTGATCTTGGTATCTTCATTTTCTAAGGGAACATTTCTATTTTTGGTCTGTATGTGAAACTGTTGTTGTATGCAGAAAATAGTAGGTGTGGCAGAAAAAGAGAGCATGGGATCTTAAAAACATTCCCTGTGAATGATAGCCTCTGGCAATACTCTTGCAATGTTTCAGCAGCTTGGATTTAGTATTCCATGAAAGGCTTTTACAGGGGTGCTGACATGTGACTTTTCTGTATTCTACGGTAGTGTTATTCCGTATTGCATAAGAAAATTGTGTATACATATGTATAAGGTGTGGCTTGCTAGATAGGCTTTTTAGAATAAGAAATCCTGATGCCTGAGGAGCAATTCACACCTGCTGGAATGGGGAGGGTGTTCATGCCATAACCATATTGCCTTTACCTTACTCATCTGAGCTTGACAGCTTATCTCCCAAGTCTCTCGCTCCTGATACTAGCAAGATCACTAATACAACTGGACAAGAAACGCACCACAGGGATGCTGTGGGATAGCCTTTCCCAGGTAGGTTAAACAAAGTTAAACAAAGGATCAGTTCCCTTTGCAGTTAGGTGTGTTGCATATAGAGCCATTTTAATGTCATGTATACCCCAAACTTCCCATTAAATTGCTGCAAAGTCAAGCTTGTGTCCAGTCAAGAGTAATTGCTAGTAAGAGATAAGCCAGGAGAAGCTGAGTTTTCCCTGTTAAATTCCAGGTTTAGAGGCAATTGGGTAAAGTTTATTTCATCACAAAGTAAGGGTGACACACTTAGTACTGTCCCTGTTAAGTACGCTGCCTTTTTGAACAAGACACTAATCTTAGTTGACAACTTGATGCATTTACGGGCCAGCTGAATCCAAGATGTTAAATCCTGGCCTGGAAAACCACATACTGCTGCTGCTGTAAGTGCCAAGGCCAAGCCCAGGCCATGGACAGGGCTGGTGATGGTTGGACATGGTTCATATGGTTGGTCACAGCACACGTGGAGCATAGCTCAGGAATGGTCCAAGGCTGAGGGCCTCAGTGCAACTCCAAAACTGATGAGTGCAGGGCACAGCTGAGGCTTCTGGCAGCCCTTCCTCACACCACTTTCCCCACAGTGACCAGCTCAGTATCACTGAGCCACCCCACATCAGAGCTGGCCTGGAGTACTGGTGGCCAAGCCCCCAGGAGGAGTGGAGGGAAGTGGCTGCAGGAGAGGGTTCCAGAGAAAGGACATTACAGGTTAGTTGTGATAATTAGAGCTTATGGGTGCATTCAGAGCTTTGACAGGACTTGGTACTCTCTCAGCTGCCATTATAAGCAAATAAATATGATGGTAGTGAAGAAATTGAAGAGTGGAAGAGGCAAGAAATGAGGCAAGTCAGAGAAACTGCTTTTACAGGTTGCTGAGGCAAGAGCGACTTGCACAGTGGCAATAATTAGTTTATAAATCCCCTGTGAGCAACCACTCAATAGCACCAGAAGGACTTTGAGAGGGAAACATCAACTACTTTAGCTTAATTCCAAGTGAAGTCAAAAACCAAGTGTCCTGTGGGGATGTCCCTTGCTTTTTCTCTGCTGGGTGTCACATGGCATGAGATGCTTTGGCCTTTGAGAGCCCACACACAAGTGGGCAATGCACACCAGGTTTGGTGGCCAGATGCACCCTGTCCAGCTCCCTGTAGGCCCTGCACCCTTTGGCAGCTGGGCTTTCCGAAGGATGCCTCTTTGGGAAGTCCCACAACCCTCTGCTTGCAGCAGCCTGCGTATGTACCAGGCCCAGGGTTGGGCTGTGCTGTATGTGTCAGATGAGCACAAATTCCTCCACATCCCCTCACATCATGTCACTGTGACTTATTTCAGACAGCTTTTGAGAATGTAAAATATTGCTTGCTCTTCCTCCACAGAAATGGCAGAATGACTGAGGGATGTCAGCTTGCTTGAAGTAAGTGCCTTGTCTGCGTTTTGTCTTGCCTAAATGAGATTGTAAAGCATCTGGAAAATGATCTTGCCTTTTGTATATGATCCGTGTGCTGTATCAGTGCAAAAGTAAGAGTTAATATAGAAAGTATTTGGTTATTTCCTCCCCTCTCCCCCCATATCCTTTTCATTTAACTTTTTTTGCTAGTGAATTGTGAAGATACTATTTGTAAAAACAGCAGAAAAAATATTCACACGGTGGAAAAACTGCACTTTTATCTACTTTTTGTGTAATGATCTAGTGCATCTCAAAAATAAGCAAATGATGCTAAGGACAGCAAAGTAACTTATTTTGAGGCATTTCCAAACAGAATTTGAGACAAAGCTGTTGGAATTCAGTAGAATTGGAGTAAACAAATGTGATCCTTAGTATTAGACATTCAAGGCCAGGCTCGATATGATTCTAGGCAACCTGGTCTTGTGGAAGGTGACCCTGCACATGGCAGGGGGTTGGAACTAGATAGTCTTTAAGATCCCTTCCAACCCAAACCATTCTATCATTATATGATTCTATTTTTACTTTTTTTTATTTTTTGAGAAAATATAGATCTGTGTTTAACAGCATTCTGCATCTTTTCTTACTGTGGGCATACCTACTGTCCTGATATTCTGTCATCTCCTTTGAAAGGTATTTGTGTTCTATACCAAAGTTCAAGTTTGGGTGCATTGGCTGCTGCTTTGCTTTTGGGTTTTAGTACGTTTAACACCCAGCCAGAACTAATTAAACATATTCCTTTGTATTTGTGGAAAAGGCATTCTCTCTGAAAGGAAAAAAGGAATCCTTCCCTTCCCTTACTTGAGATTTTTGCTGGCTCTTTAAAAGATGTCAGCTGAGGTCTCCTAGACATGCTCATTCCAAGGGCTTGCAGTCAGTCATGCTCAAAAATAGCACTTGATTTTCCTCTCTTGGCCAAGTCTGAAGTGAACACAGTTTTAATAAAAATGCCAGAGCCAATTCTGTTTGTCCAGCATGTGCTTAGCCATTCATTAAGCAGCACCATTTCTCCTAAGGAAAGCGAGAGGGACCAGAATCTGACTTACATCTCAGGACCCCAAGTTTGGCTGAGGTTCCAAACCTGCCTGCAGGCAGACCCACACCCTCTCCTACCCTCTGCACACCTTGGCTCCTGCCCATCCCGCCGGGGCTCCCCGCATGCCTGTGGAGGACGCCCTTCCCTCAAATTATCCATCTGGTCTGATCCAAGCAGTCCCCCCGCTCTGCAACAGCAAGGAATGCCAAAGCTCTTCCCAACAGCACTCCTGCTTTCTGAGCGTCTTTGTTCCCTGCTGCCTGTGGTGAGCGCAGGAGGTGTGAGGCTGCGTGGAAATTGCTGCTACCAGACAAGAGAGACATAACGTACACCCACCAAGTCTCCAAAGCCATTGATCTGATGAAAGATTTTTCATTCCGGCTGTGGCTAAGAATGCGCTATCTGTTCTGTAATGAGCCCTTTCTTTTTTTTTTGGCTTTCACCTTATCCTATTTCAAACTTTTTTTTCCTCTCTCTTTACTTTTATTGGATTCTCTTCTCCCTCTCCTTATTTTCATTCTCTGTGTCCACCTTTTTTCTTTTCTTCTACCACTGAGTGTTTACTTGTTAACCGAGAAACTGAAAATAAACACATCCACTAGACCCAAAAGAGACATCTTGAAGAGCTGCAGAAAGAAAACGTATCCTGGAGTCACTGCAGACAGAGTCACATCGTGCTTTCACACCCCAAATGTTTTACCATGGCACTCTGAATCACATCTAGAGCACACCAGGATGGACATCTGCATGGGACAGATTATGGCCACTCTCTTTTAAAGCTATTTCATGCAACTAAATCCAGGTACCTCATCACTTCAAAGTCCAATAGCTAGTGCGAAGCATAGGGCAATAGAGAAGACTCAAACCCCTTATTTTGTAAGATATTCCCATTTGGGATGGTACTTTGTCAGTCCCTATGGGAAAACAGGCCACACAGGGGTCCATAAACTCATGTTACAATCAGGTTCTTGGTGTATTACAAGACATTTAGGGTCTGCCTGTGTTAAAAGGCAACTGGCTGGCTTGTCCTGTCAGAAGACCTGGGCCTTTGAACCAAAGCAAGCTGGGACTTTCCTTTCCCTTCTGCAAGTGCAAAGCATGGCTATTTTATGATCACACCTAGCTTAAGTCCAGCTTTGGTATTTTTTTGATGGAAATTGATTCCTTCACATCATTCAAATTAAAAAAATAATAAAAAAATGAAATGAAAGAAAACCAGTTGTATCACATCTGACACCACAGATGATAAATACCTTGACCTTGCAACTCTTGCAGAGTCACCTTTGCTGGTTGATTGCTGAGATGGTGATTAGCTCTTTTGCTTTGCCATTAGCTGATGGTTCTCACATGAGTGAGATCTGGTGCAGGTCACTCAATGATGGTGGGAGAGAGCTGATAAAAGAGAAACGCTTTTGGGTTTCCTTAGTTGGGCTGACCCTGGCAAAGGCAAGAGCAACTTTCTCTGAACCTGCCCCATCAGTGACCTCGGACCTGATCAGAGGGACCACCCTCAACTCTGGATGTGAGGTAAGTTAAATTACATGCTACTGAGTTGTCCTAATACTGCCAACATTTTGGGCAGAAGTTGTAATAATGATAAAAAAGCACCAGTGTAATGGATACCATCATAACTCCATAACTACAGTTTAGGTTTTGAAAATTACAAATATGTGTTTAACTAAGGCTAACCAGAAAGTACTAGATGGCGCTTTAACTGTGGCCAGCTGTCTAGTATTTAGAAATTAGAAGAGAATGTTTTTTTCCTTTCCAAAGTGGAAAAATTGCTGTACATTTGTACATATCGAGCTGGTGACCATTTGTCCAGCTCTACCAGGAAGTATCAGATTATCTGTGGTATCAACAGATGACAAAGTACTTTGTAAAACAACTGCCCAAAACATAAGGAAAAAGGGATTCTCTAGCCTTCAACTTATGATGCACTTCACTTCTGATGGATTAGAGACCTCCTCTGCAGCCACTAAATTTCATATTTTTTTTTTAATTCCGACCCCATTAGTTACAAGATCATAGTAAACTTTGCTGCTTCAGTAAAAGTCAGTTTTATTTTGTCTTTAATTATACATGTGAAATTTAATTCAGTGATATTTCTTCAACGCATGCAGGAAAATGTGTTCTTCCAAACTCACGTACCTTTGGCTGCTGATCTCTCTGTAAATGTCTGCGAATACAATTCTTCTTTTACCCTTACCCTGAGTAAGCTTCATACTTGACCTCCCCCTCTGTTTCTCAGCTGTGAACAGCATATGCCTCAGTCAAACAGAAGTGAGATGTTTTGTCCCCACAAGCCTCCATATTTGCAGAGCTGCTGCTTCCAATGTCAGACAGATACCCTGAGAAGAAGGTTATATGGATGAGATGGGCAGATAGAGGCAGGAAAGCATCTATGTTAGCAAGCCAAGAAGCAGGCATTAATGCAGTCTGAAAACATGTGGGCTTTCCCGAGCTCCTCCTAGGCAAAGGTTATACTGAAATTGTCGGTGGTTCAGGCTTGACTTTCTGATGTCTGGCCAAGCACAGTTAGCTGATAGGCGTGGGTGGCTGCAAGATTGCTCTCATTGAACGGCATTGACAAAATGAGCTGCTTTATTTTTTCCCAAAACCCACAAGCTTTCCCAGATCTGCAGATGAATGGCTTACTGAGGCAGGGTTAGATGTTTCCCAGCTTACTGTGGCAGGGTTAGAGAGGAGCTGAAACAGAGCTCTGTGTCTAGACTAGAGATGGGCTTACCTAGGCAGTGGCAGAAGGACTCTTAACAGGCACCAGGGGTCAGATGAGGTGGGATCCAGAGATGCCCCTCTTCAGTGGTGATTTTATAGTCAATACTTGATCTAGCAACTGCCTCTGCAGGACCCTTTCTGCAAGGAGAGCAGAGCAGAGGAAGAAGAGCAGTTCAAAAAGCAGTTTGGTCAGCAGGGCCTCTGGTATCTCTGCAGCAAAATTCATGCCCCCTTTCTCTGGAACCCCATCTCCTCCGACACATGGAGGCAGTGGGTTGTCAAGTTGGACTGGGAACCACCTGGTTCATCCCTTTTTCCGTGGCAGTCGGTTACGTTCTAGCAAAATGGTGAAAACGCTCCTACTGAAGAAAGGAGGAGGGAAAATACAAGCCAATAGGATTGGCCTCCCAGCTGGGATGTGCTGAGCAGAGCTGGGTGGACGGATGTGCACTGCTGAGAGCTGGGGGAGGGGGAGGAGGAGGAGGTCCAGCAGCAGGTGAGGGTAGCTGCACGAGCCTATGGAGGGGAGGAATGCAACTGCAATGGAGAGAAGAGCTTGTTGTGCCTTTACTCTCTGCATAACACCAGGCACACAGGGAAACCACATTGGCTCCACACTGTGTTCACTGTATCAGACCTGGCTTCTTACCTGCTTGGCTGCTGTGGCAGGGGTCTGGATGGCTTCTCCATAGCAAGCCAAGTAGGACCAGTGGGGGGTTCCCAAGCTACCTAAAGCAATATTATCCTATTGCTTCTTGTGCAGTCCTGAGCTCTGCAGAGAACACAGCTCTGCACCCATGTTGCTGAGGCATGTGGTTTCTGTTGGCTTCTGCAGTCTGCAGTGGGATATCGTGAGCAGAGAGGGTCCCGAAGGGGTGGTTTGATCCTGCAGAGCCACTCTAAGGGCTCAATACCCCGTAGCACAGAGCTCCCACCTGCAGATCTTGGTCCCTGGATCCTTCTTTCCTTGAACTGATAGAAGCCTTTAAAAGGACATAAATATCTGCTTTCAGGGTGGGAGAGGTAGTTTTCTCCAAGTGAGCAAATGGGAAGCAAAGGACTACTAAGCAGCAGAGCCAGCTGGAGGGAGAAGACACAGCCAGGGAGACCAGAGACTATGCTGTGAAACCACCCCATAAGGAAACAGTGGCTGCCTGGAACAGCTCTTCAGTCTGAAACACCCACTGATGGAGGTGCAGGTCTACCTGAAACACGACTGTGAAATGAAAGTAAGGCAGAGCCGTGAATCTGTAGGGAGTTGTCTGGGGTCTCCAGGGACTTTGGTGAGTTAGTCACTCATGGTGCTCAGCTGCAGTGGCTCCTCCCCAGTGTACCAGTCTCTGTGTATTAGCCCCCTGTAGCCTTCAGCTAGCCCACCTAGTCCTACCACGATGAACCCAGGCTGACTGGTAAGCAAAGGAGTCTTGTTTGAATTTATCCTGTTTGTCTCCACGTGGGCCCAAGACCACATGTTGTGAAGGTGGACATTCAGTCAGAAATACCACTCTCAGCAAGGACCTGATAAGTGGGATTCAGTTGCTTAACCATGGTCTTCTAGTGCCATTTTAGATGTTTCAGGGTGTCAGAGACAACTGTGTGTGTTGCTCAGGATGTGACAGAGGACTTGTAGGAGACCAACACCATTCTGGAAGAGGGTGGAGACCAGGGGCCATCTTGGCTGTCACTAACTGCCTGGATTTCAGCATCTGAACTCCATCTCCAGGGTAGCCAGGGTCCACTGAGCCCTCCTGAGCCCTGTCCTGGTAGGACTACACAGGTTAGGCACAGCTGATATGGCCATATCTAAACTGGTGGTGCTTCTCTGTTTCCAGTAGTCAAGAGCTGGTTTTATTTAAGTGGGGCTGAATCCAGTAGTTTGTGACAACAGGAATTTCACCACGGAATTCAGCAGAATAAAAGCTATCACAGCTCCATGCTGATGGGCTTTCACAGCCATTTGTCGGCAAGCCACTTTAAAAGGGAAAATGAGGTTTAATCTAATGGAGATAACAGGAAAATAGAGTTATGTAGACAAAAAAAAAACCCTGTTTTCTGTCCTCCCACCATGCTCCTCAGAGAGGATAAGCAAAAGCAGGTGTTGTCTGTAGAGGAAGGTCTCTATAAACAATGAAGCACATCTGGAAGAGATTTTTCGGTATTATCTTACCTAGCTGGGAAATGGAAGTTGCAGACTGACAAGTGACTGGGCAGAGAAGCTGAAAATGTTCAACTGACCAAAATGGAAGAGTAATGCAGGTAGAGAGAAAGATTCAGCAAGGAGCTGGGGAGAGTTGGCAGCTTATGGGTTTTCTTTTCCCTTTTTCATCTGATTAAAGAAGTATCAGCCCAGTCAGTTTACATCTGGGTGATTGAGTGGCTGCCAGGTAATATCAGTGCAACTGCTCGGATGATAGGCATATTACCTGTATGTAAATCAGATGAGTTAGTTATAGACCACAGACTCCAGCATATGAATGAGAGGTGCTATCACTTGGCTGGTTCTTGTCAGAAGAAAACCAACAGGACCTCCCAGTCTGCCAAAGCTGTGCTCAGGGAGACCTCTATGTGAAGTACTTCTGAGGGTCTTTGGGATCCATCTTTGTGGATCTATCAGTGGGAGCTACTAACAGCAGGCTAGAAAGCTCAGATCCTATTATTTTTATGATATATATGAAAAAGCAGAGTTAAATAAGTATTTCTTTTCACCCCATTTACAGAAAGCGCATCAAGATTATGGTTCAGGATGAATGGAACTTACCTCATCATCTTTTAAGTCATTCTATTAGTCTCAGTTACCATTCATCTTTTTATAAGAATATTTAAAGAAAATATAAAATACACATAGACACATTTTAGAAAAATTAATAAACAGAAGAATACAGGAAACAGCATAAACTGCTTGCCATAAATAAAGAACATTAATGTGTTGTCAGAAGAAACTGTCACTGAAGGAAGGCAATTCTATCTGTAATCTCTGTTGCCCAGTGAATCTAAGCAGAGAGCTAGCAAGCGTTTGTAACTGAAAAGGCTGTTGAACAGAATTCATTTTGATATTAAGGTCTTTATGGAAACTGGTGTGAGCTTTAAATGCAAAAATCTAGATCATCCTGTTCTGCTCCGTTTGACTGGAATTTTAGGACTTCAGTCAAAAAGAAGAGTCTGAATAAGAAGTCTTATTTTACTGACAGATCCCCAGACTGGGAAAAGAGGCTGCAGGCTTGCTTTGACAGGAAAAGAGGGAGTTACAAACGTTTGTTTTCCTCACTTCTGCTGCAGATTATGAACATTTGGAAAAGTAAACACAGATTAGGTAACTGCAGTGAGTATAGTGCTCGTTCTGAGACAGAGGATGTCATAACAAAAAGAGATAAAACATAGCAATAACCAAATTAGCCATGTCTAATTTACAATGCTGTGTCAGGGACTATCAGATACAGATGAGTTCAACAAATCAGCTTCAAGCCACAGGCGCCTCACTCAAGATTAAGTCCCACATGTGAGATTAAAGGAAATCCAAGAACATAATTATTTGCAGTATATTAAGGAGTTTACATCAGATTTCTTGAAGGAGGAGTTTGTAAAAGCAGGTGTATTATAGCCTGTTTATAGGCTAAATACCAACCTGGCAATGATGTTCTGCTTATTTAATTTCCTTTCCAATTTAATTGCATACACAAGTCTTCTTCCTCCCTGCTCTCTACACCTATTCAGGACCTGCCACCCTCTTTGGAATATTGTGTATTATGTTATTGTGTCGATGTAAACAAGCACTGCTCTGTTCTGCAGCTAGTAAGTGTTATATGAAACCTAATTCATGCTCAAATAAGGAGCACTTGGGTAACTGCAGCCCTGGGTCTGGCTCAAATGCAACACACTAAAATAACTGAGTAGCATCCATCTCTGAATTTACACTGCACATGTCTCATCCAGACAATATGCTTTTATTCTCTTCTAGTTGTGGTTCACAGCCTGAATTTGCTTTCCTGAAGTCAATGGAGCATTGTCATTAGTTTTGACCAGAGAATTTCATTGATGACTAAATTGCTTTGTCTGTCTCTCTCCCCACCCCCTGTTTTCTTTCTGTTTAATTCTTCCACAATGCTAAATGCATTAGACCCTCTATAATATATCAACTTTATTTTTTATTTCCAAAAAAATAAACTCTTGGGTGAGGAGTGGGGGGATAAAATGGATAAACCAGCAAATATTTGACAGATCTGTGGATCTGTAAACCATTTTCCACATGGCCAGATTTCTGAAGATCTGCAGATGCCTAGTGAGATTGTCATAAGAGTCAAGACAGATTAGCTATCTGTAATATTTAGGTATGTCAGTATTATTTTTTTTTTCATCTAGTCCTTAATCTCCTCAAAATTTGGCTGTATAACAAATAAGAAAGTATGTATGAAGGTATTTACAGAAAGGCATTTCTAAAAATACCATTCTTTCCTGATAGAACATGAAAATAAAGCATATGGAACTTGCTAGAAAGTAATGTACTTTCCCACTGCCCCCCTTAAACTAAAACCAGAGACTACATATGTAAAACCTGAAGCCAACTGACAGTGCTATAAGCCCTCCAACTGGCACTAAGGAATTGAATTGCTGATATTCTGTAAGATACAAAGATGATATGATTCAACTAACTGTAAACCACCTACACAGCAGAGCAAATAATCACTTGTTAAACAGTGGAAGAAAGTCTACTGATGGAATGACTTGCATCCTATTCACCTTCAGCTTATGGTCAATAAATCTCATTTGAAAAGTAATACTGCCCACTTATCCTTTCAGCACGAAGAGACTGTCATCACTGTGCTATATTATTTCTGACCTCACAGTATTTGCACTGCTGACCTATTATTAGTCAAATTATATCATCACCCATGACAAAGTTGGTTTGTCAGAAGCCGGTGGGTGGAATTGTCCCAGGTCACTGTGGAACTCATTGATGGAAATAAAAGCACTTCTTCTGTGGGAAAGAAAGAAAGATCAGAGGAACAGGTCCATGTGACGGGGAGAGGGATGGCAGGGAGAGGGACAGAATCTTGCCTAACTGCAGCTGGTGATAGATCAGATGTACACCCTCGTATGAGGCTACATGTAGCCTGAAATGTTTGGACGCAGTAGGTTGTAACTGTGCCCTTAACTGTGTTACATGTCTCAAAGAAGTCAGAAGCAGCTCAGGAGGGCTGAGCTTTATTTTCATGCTGCCCTTGATGTTCTCTACAGCCTTGTGCAAATTGTGTAGGCTTTGTCTACACTAGCAAGCAGTGAAGTGTAAAAGGATCAGACCTGGAGACTAAAAGTTGAAGGTAAGGAGCTGATGTTCACCCTTCACAAACACACAAACCCTATAGGTTGCTTTTTCCCCCCCCAGAAAAGTCTCATCTGATCCATAGTACTGAACATAGAATCACAGAATGGTTTGGGTTGGAAAGGACCTTAAGATCATCTAGTTCCAATCCCCCTGCCACGGGCAGGGACACCTCACTCTAGACCATGTCTCTCAAGGCTCCGTCCAGCCTGGCCTTGAACACTGCCAGGCATGGAGCATTTACCACTTCTTTGGGCACCAGTGAAGCTTGACCACATTAGGAGCCCTCTTAGTATGCCTCTTAATTTAGTTTCATTTATGGTGAATCCAGCTGTTACTGTGACCTCTCCACAGTACAAACTAAAGCATAGTAGGTGGGGACAGCTGGGAGATTAACTTCAGAAGTGCACTCATGGTGCAAACTGAAATGCTAACACAGATAACCTTTTTACTCCTGCTGCTTCATAGGCATACTGCTATATTAGGCTCATTTGTGTGTGATATATTTGGCTACTATGATAATGATAGATGTAATAGCATATTTTATTTCAGCATTCACTTGACAATATGTAAGCAAAGATTAAATTACGTTTAAGTGCATAATTAGCAGAGGTTAGACTAAAAATGAAAAAGGAGGGGGTTCTTCACATGATGGGCAGTTAAGCTGTGAGGTTTCTTGCTACAGGATGTTGTAGAGAGTAAAACTTCACAACATTACAAAAGTGGCTGCACAGATTCCTAGAAGTGAAATTCATGGAGGGGCATTTTTGTCAAAGACTTTTCCTGTGTGCTGGGAAGTCTGAGCTGCAAATTGCTGGAGGATTGGAGTTTCCTTGGGAGCGATCACTGTGCTTGCCCAAGCACACAGTATTGGCTGCTGCCAGAGATACGGTAATGGAGCAAGATAGACCTCTGATCTAACGTGTTGTAACAATTCTTGAATTGATCACTTCTTTCTTTAAAAAGCTTTAGATTTTTCAAATTTAGTAATTCAATAATTAATTTCAATTCAGGTTTTGAATTATTTTTATTTTAAATATATCTCTTTGGAAATTATACTGTGGTTCACCAGGGAGAAGGGAACTGGATATTCCCTCTGACAGAACGGTTGAGATCCTTTTACTGACTCAATCTCACTATAACGCCACAAGTCTTCCTCCAAAGTTGGACGGGGTCCATGATGGGAAAGGACACAAACTCTGCCTCAGTGATGTTGTGGTAGAGTACTGAAAATTTCAGAGCATTGCTGCTTCGACATTGCTACTTCAGCCTCAAGCAGCTGGGGACAGGGCATTCACTTTTTCACACAGAACTCTGATCTCCCCTGAAGTCAAATGCTTTTTATGAAAACAAGTCTGTTCAGTCCAAATCTCAGCATCCCACCAAACAACAGGCAAAAAAGAAAAACTCCCTTACTGGCTCACTGTGAAGCTTTTAATTTGCCACTTCTGGAAAGCCTCAGTGCACACATATGACGCAGTATAAATCTACAGCTTATATGGACACAAGGAGCTAGTGTCACTGCTGGCCATGCTCAGACTTTTCAATATTCATCAGGGGATCAGATGTTCTGGTGGCTGGAACCAGGTCTGAGAGAGCAGCTCCATAATATTCAGCAGGGGTTATATACCCTGTGACAGGTTTAATTCTCAAAGCCAGTTTGAGAATCTCCTGCTCCTCAGCAGTCCTTTCAAACCCCGCACAGCGCTTTGCTGTCCCATTGCTATGGCTGGTGCAACTATTTAAGAACTTGTGCTGTAAACCAGGTCTTTCATATGGTCTGTATTAAAACATGAAATAATCACTTTGTGATTCATAGATCAGACATCTTTGCAGCCAGTTTGTCAGGTGTGCCAGCCCCTTGTCTATAGCTAGACTATACCAACTATATGCCACCTCTAGGGTAGGCCCAACATTCCGAAGGGGACTGATTTGTAATTGTTATACAACGTTTGAACAAAAAGAGGTGATAAAAAGAAGAAATTTTAGAATGGAAATGGGTTTGAAGAAAAGATGCCTGCAGCCAATGAGATTAAATAGTGATGAAATTAACTGTTTGCTTTCCAAGAAAGAGTG
>NW_009936404.1:0-7199 GCF_000696875.1 Nestor notabilis | reverse complement strand
ATAAAGAGTTTTTATTTATATAAAATGTCCTAAACCCAAGGCAATCCTCAGTCCGAAAGGTTGTCATGTAGTTGTGATATGGCATTCAAGCTGTTCTGCTGCAAAAGTTTGCTTTCAGCTACGTTGCTTGAGAAAGATTAAAGGTATCCTATCTAGCTGCAGTGACACAGAGGTGTGACAACTATACTGTAGTTACTTTAGCTTAAGTGATTATATTTTGAAATGGGAATAATGAATTCAGTGCAGAGCTGGGGAAAGCTTTGTAGTGACTTCAATTACTCAGTTCTAGTTCTGTAACTGGATTAAAATGGCATTGTAGAACAGTAGCACTGTATCTGACATCCCAATTTTACTTCTTTAAAAGGTTTTCCATGTCTTTTTGACTTGTGATAACATCTGAGATTCCAGTTTGGATGGGCTAGGTGTGTCATCAGTGTCAGGATTACTTTGGTTTTCTTTCGCTTTTATGTTATATTAAAAAATAAAATATAAAACACTCCAAAAAAGTGACTTTAAAACCAGTGTTCTTTTTAGCAACAGATATGTACAAAAAGCAGAGTAGTGTGCTTGTTGTTAAGAGCTACTTGTAAAGAGATGTGCGTGAAAAGCTGTTTGTGGTGCATGGAAGGAAGTTTGATCTGATCTGGAAGAAATAAGTGCCATCTGTTGGGACTTTATCCATTAGCAATTAGCATATCTTCACACACATCTCCCTTCCAGGATGTATTACTATACCCATTTTCAGTCTGAGGTTTAGATTTTGTGAAATGGAGCTGTGCAGTATGGGCAGAAAATGGCCAGATGCTCAAAGAAGCCAGTGCAAAACAGTGAGATCTGTAAACCGGAGTAGAGTCCTTGGAGCATGGGAAGGATGATGCTGTGGTCCCATTGAGTTTGAGTGCTACACTGCAGGGTATTTATCAATGCATTTATGCAGTTTTTTGTCCCGCCAGCATCCCAGGGCATACAAATGAAGGGCAGAAACAAGAGCCAAACTATTCAGCCCAATCCCTTGCAGAGATAATGTTCTTGAAATTAAGGAAATTCACTCTTATTCAACCAAAGCAGGTAATGGAAACCAGGTTAAGCAGGCCACCATCTCTGCTTGCACTCTCTGTATCACAGCTGCTTTCCTGCTTTTAGTCTTCCTGCTTCTTTACTGCTCCCCCAGCCCAAAGGAGACTTCGGGTCTCTGCTTTGTGTGTCCTGGCCCCTCAGCCTCTGCTTTCCAAGAACAGTATTGCCCTGGGCTGAGTTTACCTAAGCATTTCCCAGATAGGTGCTTACACTCTGTGGTCTGAGACTGAGAACTAAACCTTTGGTCTGACCTGCAGCCATTGTGTATGTTGCTGTTCTTAGCTTCCAAGTTGTCCCTGACAAAGTGGGATGTGGATTTATGAAGAGGGGATCTTGGCTGGGAATGTGAGACAGATTTAGGATTCTTGGTCCAGCCAAATTTTTCTAATGAGAAATTTCTCTTGCACACAAATGAGGTGTAGCTAATGCTAGAGTTTTCACTAAACCAAGATCAGAAAGAATCCTAAAGCCAAAACAATTCAAGGAACAAAGCGTCCCTTTCTCCTCTGAAGAGTTTAACCCACAGGCCAGTAGATTTAGTTGACGAAAGGATTGGAAAATCTGACACACACGGACAGATGCAGGCATGTATAAGATACATAAAGTAGTTACCTGTAGGCATAAGGATTATAATACAAACATCAGTATGTTCGCCCTTGCAAAGGTGGGAATGTTAGTATAAACACTGATGTGCTGGTTTATGTAATGATCCATTTTTGAGCCTTGATAATGTATGGGGCAAACTCACTTATCCATTCAGCTGATGAGCAGAGAAGCAATCTGCCCCTCTGATGGCACAGTGTTGCCTGGACAGTCTGCAGGTGTCTGAAATTAGCTGAAGTCTTTTCAAGACTGCCTGGGCTGTGGCTGCCCCTCTGGAAAGGTGTGTATCTTCCATAGCTCCAATATCACATCTGCCAGCCTGGTGTGGGTATCTCAGCTAGCCTAAATCATCTATTATGGCACTGCACATCTGTGTTCAGGAACCTGAATTGCTCCCCTCAGGAGGTCTGCTGGAGCCTGTATTTGGAGAGAATTATGGCCAGGCAATAGCGGATTTTCACCACTGGGCAGACCAACACACTGCGGAAGGAAGAAAAAAGTTATAATAGATTACAGGGGGATTGCCTGACTAAAATGCTACCAGCTGTGCATGGGAGCAGGGAGTTTTGCTACTGCTAGCAGGAAAGGGAGTAAAATGGCCACTTTGTTAGTTGAAGGAGACCCAATTTGTGAAGTTCAAATGTGCATTCAGACCAAAGTCCAGGGCTATCTTGTTCAAAGAAGTGAGTAATGCCTGCTGTGGAGACAAAAGCAATAGCCAGACTGGACTGGCAGAGAGTGAGCTGTGGCTTTCAACAACCAGCTTCTCATTTCTTGGAGCATTGAGTCTGGATACAGTTGTCCAGGAGTGAATGAGTGCACAAAGAAGCTGCATTGGGAGCACTGAGGCTCTGTAAGGTAGGTAAGACACTAGGAGTAGATTAGATTGCAGTGTGCCGAAGGAATGTGTGTTTTGGGGAACAGCAGGAGGAACAGAAAGAAAAAGACAGTATAATGTGCAGAAGTTAAGTTTTTGACAGTATTGTCAATTATTTGAGTTCTTAGGTTTCCAATAAAGTTCTCCTTGTTCCATCACTGATGAACTTTCCCACTGCTCAGAAGCTTTCCTGCTGGCAAGGAGCTGGCTAATTGCAGAAGGTGCAAAGAGCTCACATATAATGGATGCTGCAGTGGAGGAGGGCCAGTTCAATGGCCATACTTGATTTAAAGTGGTGAACTGCACCAAAAGACAGCACTTATGATGCTGTAAAAGTAGCATCTGCAATGCTCTGGGTTAGTTAAGAACTACCTTTATTGAATCATTCATGGGGTCAGCAACATGAATTTAACAGCACACCCCCCCCCGCTCCCATCTTTTACCTCTCTGCATGATGTACTTTTATCCTGAGAAAAAATAAAAGTAACTGGTCCTGACAACAGCAGTCATTTTAAGAAATAAAAATGCTGACAGGATGGAATTGCTCAGCAGCAGATACCAGTTTTGCACTTAGGGTTGCAGAGGCTACAGAGAACTCCAAGTGCTGCATTCCCAATGAGGATAAGATCATTGATTTATTTCATAATTTCACCTGCCTCCCACTGATAGATGGCTGCTTATTTTGATCCCTGGAAAACAGTTCTGCACAATAACATAGGTGCATTGAATGCTCCAAAGGTCAAGCAGCTTGAGCATGGGAAAATATTTGTGAATGAGGCCCAAAAAACTACTGAAAGAGGTGATTTCTGGCTCAAAGATTAGTCTTCATTTAGAGACTGAGAATTTATTGCTGCCCAAACCAGCATTATCAGCTTTCTGTCAGCAACAATCATCAGGATTTCCTTTCCCAATCAACGTGAGCTGTGACCTCATCGTTGCAAAGGTGAAACCCTGACAGGGATTAAAGGCTAATAGAGAGAAATGAGGTAGCAGGGCTAAACAAAGAGGAGATTGTTACATGGCAATAGCGAACTCCGGCAGAATGTTACAGCTGAAACTTGAACCACTGAGCCAAAGGGGGAAAAGTGTATTTTTAAGAAGAGCCTGAGTAATGCTGGGTCTCTCTGTCTTTCAGTGGCGAAGGAAGGCAGGCTGCCATCCTTGCCATCTGAGGTTTTTGAAGCGGGATTAGCATAATCTTGTGGTTTGTCAAGTGTTTAATTGCAATTCTGCAGGGACATAGCCTGAAAGACACTGGAAACCAATTTAACAATCGTGCATATCGTTATCTACACTAAGTTGCTCCTGTGCGCTTATAATATTTAGTAGTCCAAAACAGAGATGCTGAGTCTGGGGGCAAGGTTTAGAATGTGAAAAGTGATGAAAGGCAAATACATGTCTGATATTCATCAAAGCAATTTAATCCATGTCTGAACAGTGCAAAGAGGTAAAAGGGATTTTATGTTGTTGATTTTTTTTCCCTCATCCCTTCAATTTCTGTAACCAAGTGAGGATATTTATTCTCAGGGGTTCTTCTTTTAAAGGTCACTCTTGGCTGCCACAATACCTCTGCATCTTAAAACTCTGGATCCGACCCTTCTGCAATCTCCAACATACCCGTTTTTTCCAGCAGAGGTAGACTTGTGCTGTAGTCCAGATCCAGGTGTTTTGGAAGTTTATGGCACCCAGGTTGCTTTCTGCATGTTTCCAATGTCTTCAGCCCACCAATACAGGGTAACAACTCCCCCTGCTGTGTGCTGGATCCTCTTTAAAAGGGACCAGATAATTAGACCTCTCATTGGAGCGCAGAAATTACCTGAGTGCTGAAGGTACTCAGCACCTTACTGCATGAGGTCTCTAGGTTGCAATCACTTGTGAGGTTGCAAGTGGAAGGTTAGAAACCAAATCCATCTCAAAGGTACCAGAATAGTACCGAATTTGGCATGGATCAGATGCTGTTATATTTGATGTGGTCTACTTACAGCACAATCTGGAACAATGATTTCAAGTGAATCTTAAGCAGAAAGAATGAATGAAAACATTTTTATTAAGGTAAGTGTATATATATTAACCAGGGTCCTTGCTGATACTAAGCAGCCTTCAGAAACTACTCAGAATAGAAATATCTCCAGCCTAATGCATTTTAGGGATTTCTGTGAATAATCAATGCTTATTTAAAACCTCCAAAGTGCTTTATTCTTTATATTTTAGAGATTAATGTCAGCCACAAATACAACAAGGTTAAGTCCTTCCCTAGTAAAGAAATAACCAGCTCAAGCAATCTGGTTGATCTCTGGCTCCCAAAAGGTGGAGCTGCAGGAACAGCCTTCAGCTGCTTTTGAAATGGTTTTAAGCTTGTTCTGACACTTGGAAGTCACATGTGGACAATCCCCAGCCCACAGGGAAGCATTAAGGTGCAAGGCTGATATCTGTGGAGGGTAGCCCAAGTTAAATTTGGTTCCTAACTAACGATAAAAACACACAACAGCATTTGGAGGCTGGGCAAAGTCAGTGCCCTATCTGGGCTGAATCGTGTGGGTTTGGAATTGCTGAAACTTTTCACTCAAGGGCACTACAATACCTAATTGTATGAAAATCTTAGCAATATTAGGATTTAGCAATGCTATGGCTTGAGCTCTTTTCTTCAGTGTTACCAGACTAAGAAATATGAAGCCTACTAAGACAGGGGTATAAAGAGTCCTGCAGCAAAACCCAAAGCTATCCAACATCAAATGGCAAGTGGCAGGCTTTAGATTTGTTAGACAACAGTTTTCAGAGAGGAAGACACATACATCATGCTGAACTGAAGGCAAAATTTAACTAGGCACAATGTAATTACCTTCTTTGGAATAAGGCCAGGAAACTGGACTGCAATCTTTATTCTCAATGAAAACCACATGGATTTATGCTTGGAAAACTATTTACCATGAATAATTTATTAATTTATATGCTCTCTTTTGTTTTCAACTTAATTTTTAGTGATTGACCACCTGCAAACAAAGTTAACTTTTCTCTCTTTTTCTCCTCTGATCTTCAGCTGTGATCAAACACTCGTCGGGATCCATTTCAGTTGCTGTCTTTCTTGCAAAGTATTTTTTATATTTTTATTTTCATTTATTTTTATTTTATGCTATTTCCACTTCATGAATGACTGGATCTCCAGGCACAAGAAAACTAAAAAGGTTTCAAGATCTCAGCCTATTTAAATGTCAGGTTTGAATGTTTTTACTAACACTGGACTTTGAGGGAGGTGGTTTTGCAAACTTTTACAACATGGGAATATGGCCCTCCTTGTTTCCTACCTCTTTCTGCAAACACGCTCTGATTTAGAGTGAGCTCGAGCTACTTTTATTCACTATATATTATTGAAGACAGGCTTGGTGTTTGTATTGGCCCAGAGCCCGACATGGCATTTGTGAGGATGAACCACAAGCATGTGTACTCCAGCTAAGGCGAGCTAGGAAAATGTGTGCTACAACCAGAAGCTATCTTCTCCCCCTGTCCTTCTATTTGCAAACTGTTAAGGCAAGGAGGAAAGCGCACTTCAGGCTTCTCCTTTCTAATGTGTAGCCACGGCTTCTCCTCTTACATCTCATCACTCTCAAAAGACACACACTGAGACCACTCAAAGTGCTAGGGATGGTCAGGTCTGCATGACCAAGCTTTGAGTCAAAAATTCTTTGCACTGAGGGTGGTGAAATACTGGCACAGGTTGCCCAGAGACGTGGAGGATGCACCACTCCTGGAGACATTCAAGGCCAGGCTGAACGTGGTTATGGGCAGCCTGATGTGGTTGAAGACATCCTTGCTCATTGTGGGGGGCTAGACTAGATGACCTTTGAAGTTCCCTTCCAACTCAATCCTTTCTATGATTCTACACTTTGTAGGGGTGAGAGGAAAGGAACATGGTCATAAATGGATGATACAGTCATGGAACTGACCGTAAATGGATGGCGCTTTGGCTTTTTTTCCAGTAATTTGCAACACAACATAGCTAAGCTTTCATGGGAGATAAGATAATATGCCCCTAATAATGGGCAGTAATTGAACATGTTCCCAACTGGATCAAGGAGAATATTCCAAGGAGGCAATTGTAACTCCGTATCCCAATTTTATTCCTGGTGTGCTCCTGGAGGAGCTCTGCCCCTAGCCCCAGCTAGCAGTAAGTCACACTCACACACTGCAGTGAGCAAAACTCCACTGCGTTATACAAAGACACGTTCTGTCATAAGATTAATCCGAAATGGTGTGATAGAGCGGTTTGGCATGTGAAGCAACTAATGAACTGCAGAACTTTGTGAGTTGATAGTCATCAGATCTCATCCAAGCTGGTAGCAGCCAAACTGCCCCAGACAGAGACTCTCCTGTTCTTGGGTGTTTTTCACAGGGAATCGTGGCTTTCTCACTGCTATCCCAACATCCAATACAAATAACACCTCTCTGCCTGGTAGCTTGCCTGAGATAGACTGGTCCAGCGCCAACAGAGCTGATAATTGATCATATTTGAACAGGTGCCATCTTATGGTTCTACCTATGCTGAAGGACGCCAACAGAACTGCTAGAAACCAGCTGAGGCCCAGGCTGTTTCTGTCCCCCAGTATGGGAAAAGCTGCTGGGTCGGCACAACCCCAGGCACAGCTAC
>NW_009936403.1:0-276 GCF_000696875.1 Nestor notabilis | reverse complement strand
CGGCTGGCACCAGACCCTCTGTCAGGGGTGTGGAGAGGAGCTGCCTTCGCCCCTGTAGCTCCCCAGATTCAGTTGCCCCCATGTCCCACCTTGGTGCACGGTGCTGCATGACCCCGCGCACTGGCCGCTGCAGCACGTCTCCCCACTACCGCAGTCTCTGTTGCTCCAGCACCTCATCCCCTCCTGCCAGGCTGGTGTGGCCGTGGGGGCTCCTGCAAGGCAAATGGCTCATGGGGGGCTGAGATGCCAGTTGGGACCAGCACACCTCCGTCCCCG
>NW_009936402.1:0-1116 GCF_000696875.1 Nestor notabilis | reverse complement strand
GGCAGGTGCACGCCAGGGCAAGGGGGGGCCAGCCCTGCTAGGGGCTTATTTGCTGCTCCTCAACCAACGCATCTGCTTTTGTCTTCCAGTGTCAGCCAGAGAAGGAGACGCCTACCCCCTGGGTGCTCTGCCTGTTGGCACACTGATCTGCAACCTGGAGAGCCATCCTGGGAAGGGAGCGCAGTACATCCGGGCAGCTGGTGCGTCTCTGGGCAGGGCTAGCCCATCTTGGCTTAGGGCAGATGGAGAGGATGGCAAGGGGGCACTGCTCTGCCTGGCTGGTGACAACGAGTTGCTGTCCTCTCTCCCCTGTGTGTTACAGTGCAAAAAAAGCCCTCCTGAGAGGCAGGGGCAGCTCTGCCCTGTTGCTGGCTGGTGGTGCCTGGACAGCCTGTCTTCAGCAAGAAGTGCTCTCTAGCAACAGCAGGGGCTTTGGGGAGTTCCCAGCACGGGGATGTGCTCACCACAGGGTGGGATACTTTGTCTTGTTGCTTGGGGCAGCTGCCTACTCTCCTCTTCCCTGCTGCAGGGACTTGTGGGGTGCTGCTGAGGAAAGTGAATGGGACCGCCATCGTGCAGCTGCCTTCCAAGAGGCACATGCAGGTATAAGAGCCGTGCTGTCCCTGACCTGACTGCCTGGGCACAAAGATGTGTGTCCCCAGGAAGGCGTGCTGCTCTTCCCTGTACCCTAGGTGCTGGAGACCTGCGTGGCCACAGTGGGCCGTGTGTCCAATGTCGACCACAACAAGCGAGTGATTGGGAAGGCGGGACGGAACCGCTGGCTGGGCAAGCGCCCGCACACAGGCTTATGGCATCGCAAGAGTGGCTGGGCTGGGCGCAAGATCAAACCTCTCCCGCCCATGAAGAGTTACGTCAACCTGCCACGGGTTGTGGCATAGGAGTGATGCCGGTGGCCAATAAAGCATTCTCAACACCACTGCTGTTGCCTTACTGCTGCCTTTTCTGCACAGGGCCTCAGGGGGGTGCTTTCCCCATGGGACGTGTTCACCCCCTGCCAGGAGATGAATGTGAGGCTGTGGCCTGCCTTAGCTTGAGCTTGGAGTGGTGATGGGGTCTCGGTGGGGTCAGAGCTCTGCACAATCCTGCCAAACCTGG
>NW_009936401.1:581-860 GCF_000696875.1 Nestor notabilis | reverse complement strand
ACTCCCGCGGAGCAGGGAAGTGATGTCAGGCTGGGTGATGACGTCACCGCCCCCCGGCGCGGAGGGAGTGATGTCACCCCCGATGATGTCATCATCGGCGAGGCCCGGGGTGGTGACGTCATCGGTGACGTCATCCCTGGCCCCCTCAGCCCCAGGGAGTGGGGTGTCCCCAGCGTCCCCCAGCTCATGGGGACCCCCCCTGGCCTTGTGCCCCGTGTCCGGGAGGGGCGGGACCTCCCCGACACCCCCGTCCCCCGGCCCCACCCGGGCCCCCATGGC
>NW_009936401.1:0-438 GCF_000696875.1 Nestor notabilis | reverse complement strand
TCTTATCCCCCGTGTCCCCAATATCCCTGTTATCCCCCATGTCCCCAATATCCCTGTTATCCCCCGTGTCCCCAATGTCCCTGTTATCCCCCGTGTCCCCAATATCCCTGTTATCCCCCATGTCCCCAATGTCCCTGTTATTCCCAGTGTCCCCAATGTCCCTGTTATCCCCCATGTCCCCAATATCCCTGTTGTCCCCAATGTCCTCGTTGTCCCCAGCGTCCCTTGGGGCTGTCATATCCGCACTGTCCCCCATATCCCTGTTGTCCCCAGTGTCCCCAATGTCCTCATTGTCCCCAATGTCACTGGGGGCTGTCACATCCCCATTGCTCCCAATGTCCCCACTGTTCCCAATATCCCTGTTGTCCCGAATGTCCCCAGTGTCCTTTGGGGCTGTCACATCCCTAATGTCCCCAATATCCCTGTTGTCCCCAATGT
>NW_009936400.1:466-20255 GCF_000696875.1 Nestor notabilis | reverse complement strand
CCAGGTCCCTCTGGATGGCATCCCTTCCCTAACCAGTCTCATTTTCACTTCTGTATAATCACACATGGTAACTCCTACTCACTCAATTTATTGCTTTTATTGACAGCTTTCCTGTTTTGTTGCTGTAATTGAAACACAAAGTAGGAACAAGTATATTCATTTATTTTTTTCTTAGTTGCTTGACCTAAAATTAATCTTTCTTGGCTTTTTTTTTTTTTTTGAAGATATGGAATAGAAAAATATTACTAGTTTTGGCAAATGCACAATATCCCGCTTTTTTCAGCATACTCTGTTAAAATTTCCAGTAAGGCCCACTGTGGTGCTCTCTGGGATTTTACAAAAAGGCGGGGATGATTTACCGCTTTTGAAGATGCCAAGCAGGAGTCCCTCTCTTTCTGCTCTCTACTGAGGGACTGACGGTGGGCCAAACACCTAACCTAGGAACAAAGGTTTGTAACTGAAAAGAGATGGTATAAAACACACACGTTTCAGTATTTCAGAAATATTCCACCTTCTTCCTTGTTTCAGCATGGAAGGGATGTTCTTTCTCTTCCAAAGCAGCAAAGGTTCTAAGACTGCTACGACTTGAATTTAAAACGTAACAGATATTCCTTTGTGTGTGCAGATGGCAGTTTCTACCATTAGTTGTGCCCCACAGTTCTCATTTTTCTGTTATTTTGACTCCATCGCTCTCACCTGATCTAATGGGGCATCCTCCCCAGCTAGTGCAGTTAAACAGTCACCCTGTTTGCAGATTCAAGAGTGACATAGATTTTTACGCTACTAATGTTTTCTTGAGCAGCATTTTCCAAAAGCCCAGGTGAAAAGATTCACCTGATGCCTCTATCAATTCATTATGTGTGTTTCTTTTTGCTTAGTAACTTGAAATTCTATTACATATGAAATTAATTTGCAAGTAGTTTTCCTTTCCCTTGAAGATATGTAAATCATTACTTCCTACAAGTTCTTTCTTCTATAAAGGCCAAGCTACTGTTCTGAGGGCCGTGTACTCTCTCTGAGGTTTTCCTGATTTCTGCACATAGGTTCTTCCTCTAAGCACAGCCAAAGGGGAGAGCCAGGCAGAGCAGCAGGGAAAAACAGCCAAGTACAGCCTGGGAAGAATTTCACACACCTCTTTTCTTCAGTCCCTCAACACATACTGACAGAAACATATATGGCTGAGAACACCATCAACCTGATCTGCTCTTTGATTTTTATTTGTTGTATAGAGGAGCTGTTTGGGTACACAGATAATCATCAGAAAGTTGGTGAGGTTTTGCAATAAGCAATATAAGCTTTAAACCAGTGCTTAGAATAGTTAACATTTAAATACATACAGAGATATTTTGCTGTCCAGCACTGGGCAGGGAATATTAACCAGGTGAAATACACACCTTTCGTAGTCTGGCTCTCTGTCTGCATAAAACTTCTCAAGATAATCAGAGATGGGTACAAGGATTTCAGTGAAAAACCCGGTAAAGACAAAAGTCTTTAAGCAGCTCAGAGCATGTAAAACTTTCTGAGCAGATGATGAAAGTCAATGAAACAGAAAGGACATCCTTGTCTATGGGATCATCTCCAGCTCAAGCTTCTCTGCTGGCACCAGTGGGATACAGTGTAAATGTGAAACAAAAAAATGGAACAAGATGAGTCTGGTATCTTCAGCCTCTGCTGTGGTCAGAATTGCAAAGGTGCTCTCACATCATTTGGTTCTGCAACCTCGCTCCCTGTAAACAGATGAAGTACTTTCCTGGGTTTTTCTAAGTTCAGCTGAGACAGGCAGCTTGGGTTAAAAACTTAATCCAGGGAAGACCAAAACAGTTGTGGCAGAGTGTGAGCATACATGTGAAACATGAAAGAAAAAGCAAAGGTACGATTCCTTCCATCACTGCTCATCCTTAGGTGTGCCCTGCAGGCACCCCACCCAGAGACTTGGAGTTGGCCTTGGATATACAGGTAACACAGGGTGGGGAAAAGCTTTCTTCCCTACCCATGCCTTTACAAGTAGCAACTCCTCCAGCTGGACAACTTTGCATCTGTGTCAATAAATGCAGCTTAGCAGTTAGGGGACTGTATCTTTGCGAACTAAGACTTCAGTGAAACTCCCCTCCTCTGAAGGAAATTGATTTGCTCCGACAAGCCAATACGACCCTCTAAGATAGAAAAATGGACTAGCTAAGCCAGAAGGTAAATTTACAAAGTGATCTGGAGAAACTAAAAAGTACTTTTGAAAACCAAACGGAAAATGAGAAGAGGGAAAATTATAATGTACCAATTAGAGTGGAATGTGAGTTGTCCAAGCTAACACAGGATTCTCTTTATTCTGTTTTCCACAAGAGTCTGCAAAAATATTGAAGTCTAGTGTCAGCACCTCAGACTGGCACAAAGAATTACAATATTAATAATAAACCACCACATTTCAAATAGGCGAGAGAAAAGAGAGGTGGTTTAGGTTTTATTCACTGTCTTAATAGTTCACATCCATTAAAATTCATAGAAATTTCAATGGGATCATAACTTTGTTGCATTTTTTTTAAATCAACAGCCAGTAGAGTCCTGTGACAGTGCTTTAGGTACATGAAAAAGCCTGATGGGAGTAAAACATATGCTTGCATTTTGTCAATGTTAGTTGCCATCACTTCCACTTCTGAGTCAAAACTGGCATGTGTGCACACATGCACGGATGGATGTATAGCCTTACATCTTTTCCATAATGATTTCCTTCCACAAAAAAAAGGGCGGGGTTGTATTTTTTCACCAGTGCAGAATATTAGTAAATACTGAATTGCTTCACCCCTGAGTCTTGGTGAGGTCCATTAAATTCCAGTGGAAGAAAGAGAAGTGCAATAAACTGACAGTTTGCAAGAGAACCATGTGGAGCCCATTCACAGATTTTAGAACAGGCTTTTGGGATCTCAAGGTTATGTACATATTTTGACAACAAAGAATTCAGCTCTGAAAAAGAAAGTCCACACTCTTTAAAGAAAATCTTACAGCTCCATTCCTACAAAACTGTTTAAAATTATTGAATAAATACAAATAAAAATCAAGAGGAAAATTCAAGCTTCCCAGGGCCTGCAGCCAGGCCAGCTGTGGGGTTAGACCTGGAAGGATGTGCTGCTGGTTAAAAAACTGGAGGGAAATAAGGTGAGTCTGGCTCCTCAGCCCCTTGCCTCCTCCTTCACCTCTCTGCATCCTTCAGTCCCACTGCAGCAAGCCAGCTGCCAGCAAAAGTTCAAAGCCTTATCACCTCCCTGCACCGACCAGAAACTGCAGCCCTGGGACTTTGAGGGAGCAGCAGCAGCCAGGGGAAATGGAGGGAAGGGGGGAAAAGCTGCTGTGTCACTGTATAATACTTGGCACCCAGTTTCAGGGAGTGAGACAGCAAAGTCGACTGTGGCTAAGCCCCATCCCCGCTAGTCAGGGGGAGAGCAGCGAAGAGGAAGCAGCGGGGATTTCCCCTCAGCAACAGTGATATTTGAAAGGATAAAGATACAAATTGTTTTTGGATTGTATGGACACTTTGCAGGAGCGTGGAAGAGTTCAGAAGAGGCTATAGGTGCTTTGGGAGTATCCTAAACTGCATGTAAACTGAGTAAATCTCTGATCAGCTGTGAGAGGGAAGCTGCAGTGATTTATTTCAGCTAAAAAGGGATTTTATAACCTTATAGGCTTTCTGGGACCTTTTCTAACTGCAATGACCATCACTGCAGCAGTATCTAAAACTCTGCTGTCTTCACCTCCTGCTTCTCTCCACAGAAGGTGTGAGACAGGCACTTTCATTTTCAATGCTCACGATTATTTTCCCTGGGAAACTCAGCACAAGGGGATTTAAATCTCTTTTGGGAGCCTCTCATCACAAAAGAAATATAAAAAACACAGCAAAATACTCCAACTGAAGCAATCAGAAAGGCCTCTACCATTTCTACCTCTATTTTCTGGGGGTCTGAGGCACCATGGGCTCAAATGTGCATGCTTGTGTGGTGGCACAGCCCAGCCCCAAAGTCAGGATCCAGCTGGTGACCATCAGCAAAGAAGGGAAACAGAAATGACAGGCTTAAAAAAAGGAATGCAGAGCAGGGGCCCCAAAACACCCGCATATTGCCTATTACACTGCAGTAGACATCCAGTAGACGCCACCAGCAGGAACTCTGCCCAGATGTGTTAAGCAATTCCCTGCTGATATGGATTGCATCAGCTCTCCGGATACAGCTCCAGATACATGCCAGTGATTTTTGCTGTCCTTGAAACTCTTTAAAATACACAGTAAAAGTTTTGGTTGGTTTGTTTTTAACCATTGTTAAAAATCAGATTGCCCCATATGTTTTACATTTTCAGTTCATTTGCTGGGACAGAGAATACCTTTGGGCAAAGTCTTTGTTTCCTTAAATTTAACTCAGTTGTACTACCCATACAGATGAACAGTTTTCAGAGATAAGTCTAAGTAAGTAGAGACTACAGTTTCTTTGCCATGTAGATGGTGTCTTTCCTTGTTATGGCACAGCCTTTCCAGTTTCAGTGTGCTTTGTCCTCTGTTTATGCACCAGTTCCCTGTTCCTTTGCCCTCCTCGGACAACCTCAAAGTCAGGGTTAGGCAGCTGGAAGACAGCTCTGACCACCCCTGCTCACACACATTGCTTCAAATAATTTCCCTTGCAGAAAAATCTCTCCCGGTCGGAGGGCAGCTTCCCTCCAGCCATGCAAAGGGATTTTGTGAAGGGCCAGAGAATCCTTTCCTCTTCCCCACAAAATCCTAGCCAAATCACATCACATGCGTCAAAAAACAAGGGAGCAGGGTTGAAATGGCACCCGCCCCACTCTGCCTTTCTGCCCGAGAGGAGACAGCCCTGTGTGTGGAGGGCGCCAGGTCCAGGAGAATGAAGGAGGCAGGTGCTGGTGGCTGGGTCATGCAGGCATGCCAAGGACTTTGGCCATGTCCAGCTGCCACCCTCTGCTTTAACTCCTGCTCCCTCGGAGGGAACAGGAAAAGCAAACCCTGGAGAGGAGCCGACAGTAACGGGGCTGTCTAAAAGGACAACTTGAAGGAATGGGTTGATCTCCCATCTCAGCCCCACTGCTCACTACCCCTCAGCCCCCCACATCCTGCCCAGTCTTGCCCAATAATCCTGTTTTACATATCTTGCTCATCCATGAGCAGCCTTACTGATGTCCACAGCCCCTCCAGCCTCAGAAAGGTCTCCTCCAAGTGACTGACGGTGCTGTCACATGCCAGATTTGCTCCTTTTAGCTCATGGCTCTGAGACGCTTCAGGCTGATGAAGAGAAACATGCCATCCAAGCACCATGTAAGAAGACACCTGATTCAGACATGGAGTAAATGAGGATCAGCATAGTCTGAAGTGTTTGGGGAAGGCAGGGAGCAGGTGAGGAATAGCAGCTGGAATGGGAAAAGGCAAAGAAAATCAGGAGGGCAAAATGCAGAACACACAGGTTTGGAGCGTGGTGCTACCATGAGGAAAACAACATGCAGGGAGAGTAGAAAAGGAAAACTGGGACTGGCTGAGTAGTGAAAGCACGAAAGAGCAAAGCAGGGACTAGTGTTCAGCAAGGCAGTAGGAAAAGCAATGTATAAATATAAATGGTACAAGCACAGAAGCCTGGGGAAAGCCAGGAATGTGGAGAAAGACAAGCACATAGCATCAGGAAAGAGCGAGAGATGCAGAGCACCGTGCAAAGGAAAAGTAGAATGATTAAAGCAAAGGCTTCTGAACTGAGAAGTACTGAGGCTCTCCCTTTTTTATCTTTTCTGTCCACACATGTCTATGAATGTTTCTGACTAAGCACCCCAACTCTTGCAAAAGCCTCAGCCACCCTGCAAAGGGCAGGTGGTCTCTACCACCTTCTTCATAGCGTATCTGGCACCAGTGCTGCAGGGAAACACATTTTTGTCCTGGCTGTTGGTATGTCCACAGGTATCAACGGTATGATACATCCGTATGTTTTCTTTGCTTTTTAGAAACCCAGGTTCCTGATGTTGATTCCATCTGCCATGGCACATAGTATCATCTAACCCCCCCACAGAGAATACACATTGGGAGATACAACTTGCCAACGACTCTGCGCAGGTGACTGAGTTTACTTCTTTTTAAAAGAAGGGATTTCAAATGAAATATTTGGAGCGGCACAAAAACCCCAAACATGTTTCTCTTAAATTCAAAGACGTGGAAGAAAAACATATTTATTTTATTTTTCTGGAGGAAAAAGCAAAAACATCACACTTCCAGAGTGACACAACCACACTTCCCAGAGGGGTTTCCAGCTGAAAGGCAAACCCATCAATGAAGAATTTAATTATCTTGCAATGTCATTTTCCCTCAATAAATGAACAAACTTACTTCATTTTTTCATCTCAAACTTTCTATTGTAATCTGTAAAGCACAATAATGCTACCTATTCATCTCTTTCAGACGTTATGAAAATAAAGCCATGTGAAGCACACAGTTGCTACAGTAATTAGCATTATAGGAAAAGGCCAATGAGCCAACAAAGGACATTGTTTCCAGAACAGAGTTCAAATCATGCATGAACTGTATGTTAACCTTAAGACCCATATAAAACAAGGAGGAGGGAAAAAAACATACTGATTCTTGCAAAAATCCTGCAAGAATAAATATGCTGTGTGATTATATAATTAAAGGCTCCATGGCTCACACAGGCACTTTCTTTCTGACATTTCCTGGGAGATTTTTAGGCGACTTGGCAACCAGAAGAATTTTTTTATTAGTTAATGGGTCTTGTGTCAAACTCTATTTGATTTGCCTTGTATGCACAATTTAGTCTCATGCCCGGATACTTGAGGAAATTATGAATTTGTAAGCTCTTTTTCCATTAGACCAGACACCTTGTAAGTATATCTAAATCATGCCATACATATATTTAAAAATACTTAGGATAAAACCCCTCAATTTTTGTTCTAACCTTTTTCCACAATCTATTTTGTTGCTCTAGAAAGCTTTCTTTTTATCAGCTTTTTGCTCCACGCTATCATCACTAAAAAAGAAATGTTTCCTAATCACAAGACATGACAGGGCTTGCTATGCTTTCAAACAGCAATATGCCTGGGTGCTTAAGAGCATTTGGCTTTGTGCTTTGCATCTAACAACAATGCAACCAGGTAGGCTGCTATTGGACAGAGACTTAATCCCTGTCATGTTTAATCACTACATTAAAAGATTTAAAGACTAATGCTAAAGGCCATTCAGTTTGGGCACCATAGACTTAAATGGTGGAACTTCTGTTCTGCATGACACCAATAAGAAAGTTATTAAGTCAGTACTAAATGCACCGAAAAATCCCATCCCTGCTCAGTGCATAACTCTTTGCAGCAAGGATGACTCATCTGTTCCCGAGTGCAGAAGACATGAGGGGGCCAGTTTGCATTTCCTCAAGAATATGACCCCCAATATAAAGTCTCGTACTTCAATACCACATTGCTTCGGGATGTGATTGCTAGCAGCAGCAGCCAGGGCTGTTTCTGACTGTCCAGCTGGCTAAGGAGTTAAAAGCCTCTCTTGGAGGTGTGGACTTTGATACAATTCCTCAAGTGCTATTACTCCATGCTTAACTCAGATCTCAGGCAGCTGCCCATCCAGGTTTTTCCCCTGGGGCCACACATCTCCCGTGTTGCATAAATTCCATTGGCTTCCAAGTTCACTTCTCCAGACCAAATCCAGTACTAGGCATTTTCAGCCTAGTAATTCATCAGCCAGAGGACTCTGATGTTACACGTGAACCATGGGGGAAACGTAATGCCTTCTTTGCTGCGTCCTAAAATCTCAGTCCCTCAATGTCCAGATAAGGGCACCGATGGAGACCACCACAGATTCTTTCTTGAGCTTCTTACAGGTTTTCTTCCAATGGAAACCAGGGTAGGCACTGAGGGAGGCGTGATGCATGCTCTCGCTCTCCATACTGTGCTATCAGGGTACAGGTACCACAGCTCAGAGGCATCCTCAGGGTTACCCAAAGAGGTGCCTCATATCTCAGACAATATACCATTCGAAGTCCCTATCCCTGACAAAGACCAAGTTTAATCAACTTCAGAAGATGCTTTGAGGATAATTAGTTGTTTAACCAGATAATTTCCAGAGTGTTATTGAGAGAGCTTGAGGGGTGTTTTTAGTCTTTTAGTTTTTAGTTGCTCACATGTTGTGCTAGTTAACTTTGCTGCTTAGTTTATATCTGTGTTAAGTGTTTCTGGAGGTTATATATAGATGCATCAAATAAAAGAACAAAGTAATAAAATTAATCATTATATTGATTTTAATCATATTCCTACAATATAAATAGAAGTTGAAATTCCATCCAAGATGGACACCTGAGATGGTTCCATTGAGTAAGGAGAAAATACAACATTAGAAGACCATCATAAGGAACTCTACTGAAGATAGAGATCTTTTTAATCGTTTTCATTAATTCATATAAAAAATCTCAGGGTTTGGAACTCAAATCAAAAGACAATTGAAAGAAAATTTGGGTCTACAGCAGGGTTTCCCCACATTACAATCCCTCTTCTTCCAAAGAACAGTATAAAGGACTGAACCTGCAAAACCCACCTCATGTGACCTTTCCTGAGAACAACAGGGGCTGTTCAAAGCCTCTCTCACATTAGTTTCTGAAGTGGGTAAGAAATTAGTACTGTGATAGCAGTGCATACAGTACCTTTATAATTGCTTTATCTACAGATAAAATTTCATTTTTCACAGACAACCCTACTTTTTCCAGCTACCAGAACCTGACACAAACTTCCAGGGAGCAACTCTGTTTCAGTAATCAGCTTCTGTCAGCAGCTGTGGAGCAAAGACATCCCTCCCTGATGCTTTCCCAGCAGCCCTTTTATCTATGCTGCCTTGACTGAAAATATTTTCACAGCCACACAGCTAACAATATCACACATCTTTTCAAACACAAGTCTTCCTCATATGGTAAAAAAGAAGAAATTGTAAAACAGCAGACCACACAGTGATAACCACTGATGTAGAATCTACATCATACAAAAGTCTTATCAGTAAGGTCATTCTTCATGAATGCTTATTTAGATTTACAAAGCCTCTATATAAACAATTAGCAATCTATTCCATTTATCCTCATTTTATGTTGACAATATGTAGAGTCATTCAAAGCACGTAACTTTTCTTTCAATTAAAAATAAGCCACTGTTGTCTTCTGACCGATTATTCATGAGGGTAGTAAACATTGTCTTTCTTATAGGTGTATGATATCCCAATATGGGTAGTTTTTAATAGTCCAAAGCAACCTTTTCAAGCATTAGCCTTTGTCATACATTTGCCTTGTCTTTCCATGCATCATTGTATACATACACACAGATAAATACAAAGAGCAAGCTAAGGAAAACAAAATACTTTCTATCCCAACCACTGCTAGCAACAGACATTTGAAAATGAGACAAATCATGATCTCTGTATACAAGAGAATTACTTGCTTGAGTAAGTCAGGGAAGACTTGGCCTAGGATGTTGTTTAACATAAATGTAGTATAAAAGACTTTGCAGTTTGAATATTCCCTCATTCACATGACTTGCACACAGTCTGTGGCATAAATAGCATGGCAAGTGGGCTTCTCCCGTGCAAAGTACATTTAATTTTTTTTTTAACTTAAGAGAGTGGAAACTGAAATATGAGCACAAAGTAATCATCAATGGGTGTCACTCTGAGAGATGGCCTCTCCAGTTCTCCTTCACGTGTGCCTGTGGAAGGAAGATAAAGGTTGCATGCCCTCTGTCTCTGCAATGGGACAGCACAAGAGGTGTTTTCTTCTTGCGAGAAAAGTTCAACATGAAGTATAGAGCTGCTGTATTGCTAACCTAAATATTTGCATATCACCACAGAAGGACAGAAGATCAGAACTTCGCTTGTGTTTAACTTCAGAGCTCAAGTCTAGTCCTGAGTGTTTCGACATTAATTTTTATATTATTTTCAACTACTTTCATCAGTTCATGATTTTACAGATTTGGCATCACTTTATTAGCGGGAAGAAGATTTAGGCATGGTAGCTAGTGTTTTGGCTAGTTATGTCTTAATTATTAATTAAGCTTCTGACACACTGCATGAAAGTACTATTTCCAGCATTACAAGCATTATAGCATTAGAAATCACTCTACAACTCTAACTCCAGTTCATAAATGATTACAAGCACTTACTATGCTATAGAACTCTTCGCTGAGAATCCTAAATGCTTATAACTAAGTTTTTGAGAAGCCTGGAGTCTTGGCAGAGATATCAAACCACAGTATTTACTCTCAGGGCAAAGATTTTTCTTGTGTAAATCTTGCTTTCATGTTCAGTAGGAGTGTTTTTATGGAGAAGGAAAACTAAAAAAAGGCATGGGGGCTACTTGCTACATTTAGGAGCTCATTTGTTTAATTGAAGAGTGGAGAGCATAACAGTGTCTGTAAGCATGGAAATAACCAAAATTATAAGATGACAACTGAAGGATGTTCCTTCTGGAGTGTAACATGCCAGTCTTAGAAACATCAGTATGGATACTTCAATAAAAGATGAACCCCCATCCTACACAATGCATATTACCCCATTTCCTCTCATTCTGAAGTACAGACTCTTCATCAATCTCCAACTGTTTACTTCACGCTGGAGAGCGTAGTTTGTGCCTTGAAGGAAAACTTCCCAGTCCAACATGAAAGTTCGAATTGGTGATTTAGTCTCAAAGATGCAGTTCATATGACTTTGGCTCCAACTGCACACCAATT
The DNA here is from genome assembly GCF_000696875.1 of Nestor notabilis. Classification (NCBI taxonomy): domain Eukaryota; kingdom Metazoa; phylum Chordata; class Aves; order Psittaciformes; family Psittacidae; genus Nestor; species Nestor notabilis. Next base: position 9,509 of record NW_009936400.1, on the reverse strand, counting down.
TAAAATTTACTATACCTTTTCACCTCCTCTATGGTCATTACAGGTAAGAAGTCTTAAATAACAGAATCTGTATTTTATAACGATCAGCCCGTTGAAGTTATGATTTATGAGTGCTCATCCAACTTTGCAATGCCTTATGTCTGTAATGACATCAATTTTGATGTGTGAGATTGTATTAATTTTCAATATCCTCTCTAGAATGGTGAGGACATCAGGTGAGGTACTTCTTGTCAGATGTCACTTGTGAGAAAGCATACAGGCACTCACCCACTGCTTCCTTTTGCAAAAGTGGTATCAGTTCAACCTTTCAGGATTACTGAATAATCCCGGGGCACAGAATCACATCTATTCTATGGGGTTTTTTACTATTTCTTTCCACAATTGTAAGGCTGTCAGGGAACTTGTAGGCTTACAAAGGAAAATCTGACAAGAAGTCACAATTAACGTTTACAGTATCTTAATTTGATTCTCTTCTGCATTGGGAGCTCTATATTTCTTCTTCAATGTCTCTAAACAGTGTGAAGGAGTTGGTATTTATTTTTAAGTGTCTGCAATAAGATCACTGTAGGTTAGTAAAGAAACTAGTTCAAAGGAGCTTGTCCAATCTTTAGTAACATCATAATTTGCTCATGTGCTTGGCTTCTTCCATATAAGTACAGTAAAATCAGTATTTCACAGTTCACACAGATTAAACACCAGCCTAGAAAATCAGCACCAAAAGCAATACACTGTTTCATACCTGTGCAGACTTTCTGAGAGACCAAACAGTGAAGATCCTGTTTTAAAAGATACTTATTTCTAGTTCAAATGAGTTCTGCATCCAGACAGCTCCAGTCATCATATTTGAAAGAGAAAAGCAATGGGAACAAGGAGCTCTGAAGCACCTTGGTAAAACTCCAAGGTCTATTTCCATCCCAAGGGCCAAACCTTTTAGTACTTATTCAGGCAAAACTCCCACATATTTTTCCTCTGTCATGTAGGATTTCACTTTCTCAGTGAAAATCTGTACTTCTTCAACATGCCATACAGAAAGTATTATTTTCTAGCAAAACTGAGAAAGCAAAAGCACAAATGCAAAGAATACCCCTTACTATAGATCTGTGTTTGGGCAGTGAGATGTATGGGATAGAACTTCAATGCTTTTCCAGACAAAACACTTATTGAATGCATTTTCTGGGTATGTAATAGCCTGAAAGATCTCTTCTGCACAAGGGTATTACCAGTCCAGAGTATATTTCATTTCTGGGGTCAAGAGGTATGACATAGCTACATGCCAATGTTGCATGGGGCTTAGACAGGGATTACATAGTAGCTTCCATAGAAAGGCAATGTAGGCACATGGGTCAGATGCAGCCTGCAATAAACTCTAGCAGGAATCCAAGCATAAAACTACATCCTTCAGCAGAGATCTGTAAAATAGTACCAAGATTCTCCCAAGATTATGCAGCATTTCCCAAGATTGCTGCATCTTCTGTTGTCAGCACTGGGGATAGTGGTTTCTCAGGAGACAATTAAGCTATAGTACTTTCAAGCTCTCGGTTCAAACACAATTCACCCCCACTTTGGTAATAAATTAACATTTTCATTCCCTTCTCCCCAGCTACAATCAGTGATCAATGCCTTCCGTGTCCTTGTCCTTCTGCCCCCTCTTCTGACAATCCTTGGAAGTAAGGCAGGGAGCAAGACTCAAAACACAGGAATTAAATTTCTACCTAATACTAAAACTAGGCAATTCAGTGGGACTAGTCATGTGAGGCAGCTTAAACTCTCCTTCTTCTCCCCCATCCCCTCTTGCTTCTGTGTTTTCCTGCAAGGGGCAGCCAGCCAAGCAGCTGATGTTTATACATGGATGAAAAAAAAATGTGACTTGTACATTCTACCTTTTCGGTAAGGACATACTGCAAAGCAGGTCCCAATAGCTACAGCGGGTTGAACCTGATATAGCTGTCTCTGCAGCAGCAAGAGCTACAGTAAACTGAGTATTGCTGCTAAGGAAAGGAGGCGACACTTCTAACATCTTCTAGCACCTGAGCCAAGAGAGGTTGGAGCTCTGGCTGATGATTTTTCTTCTGAAGCTAAATAAGGTTTCATCTTCAAGCAGAAACCCCTCAGGAGTGCCCTCCTTCTCAAATTAAAAACTCCCCAGACAAAAGTGTTACTAATACAGCTGTATAAAAACACTGGGTATGGAAAGCTGCACATTGCATGCTAATTATTTGAGCCTTCAACTTTTCAATTATCTCATGATGACCTTTTAAAAATCATTTATTTACTGGAAAATATATGGATAGCTGTTTGGACCTGACTTCACCAAAGTGCTGCTGCAGTGCTAATAGCCAAGGCATGCTTTGTATTCAAGGAATGAGCTGTTTAAATAGGAGAGTAATTATGGCATTAAAATGCCAAAGAAATAAAAAAAGGTAAATAAAGTTTGTCACTCTGTTGTATAACCCAAGGGTAAAGCGAGCTTCTGGCATGACACAAGTTTGTCTTGGAAAAAGACAGTGTCTCGTCTCAAAAGCAATTGGGCATTGTTCAGTCCCTTGTTTTAGAAAAACATGTGCTGTGTTTGTGCTGGGATTGCTTGTCAGATTTTTTTTTTACCCATGGCAGGTTGATAAATGCAGATGCCTGCACCTTTCCAAGCATTATTAAGCATGTCACATTAATTGCACAAAGTCATTTTCCTCTGCTCAGCAAGTCAGACTTCTATATATATCTTGGAAAAATAATGTAGGCATGTGGTCAGAAAAACAGCTGTCAGTCAGGCTCCTCTTTTACAACCAAAACAACAGTTAACCCTAACCTGTATCGCTACGTGATGTAAGGCAGCTTCAGCCATGCTGCAAGCTGCAGAACATGAAAAGATGTCCCCATGAAATCTCTGTGTAAACAAAAGCATTTCTCCTAAGCATCTTTCACAACTACAGCAACTGCTCGAGACTTCTTTCTGAAACCAGACACCGTTGCAGGAACCAGGGCCAGGCTGTGAATGTAGAAAAGTGCACGATACAGCGCAGCAGAGAGCAGAAAGGCAGAAAAAAATTGGTTGAAAATCCCTGCCATGCTGGAATCCTCACGGCATAGAACCAGCAAGAATGCAGAACAGCCAAAAAAAAAAAGAACATGTCCAGTTCATCTGTGGAGGTGACCAAAGGAAATACTGTGGACACCTGTAGCAAAGCACAAACCCCTCATCCCATGGGGTAGAACAGAAATGTCTCTTCTGCTCCTTCAAGAAGACTGGAGGAGGTAAGTGCAAGGCTGGCAGAAAGATGATACACTAGACTTGGAGATGAAGGGGTGTGCATGAGCCACTGCTTTCACCTTATTTCCTTCCAGAGGCCATTGTGCCTGGCAAAGCATTCAGGGAGACAAGACTTTCCTCTGGTGAGCTTATCTCAGCAAAATGCAGCAGGAAATCTCCCTCAGCTTGCAGGGAGGAACTGAAACAATCTCACTCGATCAAGATCAGCCTTCAGGCCAGAAATGGGAACCGCTTCAAGAAAACATGAATTCCACATCACGCCTTAACCACAGACAAGTTCATCTCCTCGTGAGGAGAAAAGGGAGAACAAGTGTGCTTTTCAGGACACAGAAGCAGGTACGGCCCTTCAGAAATACCCACAGAAAAGTTCAATCCTTAGGTTAAAATGAAGAACCAGATGTAAAGTAGCTCAGATTCTGGAATGAAATATTGAAAGCCACTCTTGATTGTATGTTCATGGGTCATGCATCACCTTTTCTTTCTTCAAGTGGGGGGATTTAAGTTAATTGGAAGCACACCTGACAAAAGGAAATGTTGAGTTTAGTTAAAAAATGAAATAAACTTTTCTGAGTACCACTTACATTTTACTTCTGTATTTTTCAAACTAATGTTTCTGTCTTGTGAATAATAAGTGCAGTAATTTGGTAGAATTTAAACTCTCTCTTTGCAATTCCTACACACCAAACCAATAACAAAAGCTAAGAAGGATTTCAGACACTAAAAATTAACACTGGCAAAACCCCACACCTATATAAAAACAAATGGGAGGTGGGGGGCAATCATATCTGAGCCATCTCCAGAGTACTTCGAAAGGTGAAATGCATGTGTCCTTATTTCCACTTGCCTCACTTATATCTGACTCCACTAAGAATTTTTCCACAGCTTTCAGTACAAGGAGGACCATGTTTACCATACGTGGCGAAGGGTAGAGTGGCCAGAAGGTGCTGGACAGGTTTTAAGACTTGGGGGGCACAATACTAACCATTTTAAACTACTTATCTCCTCACCATCATGACAGGCAGAAGAGAAAAGGTTAGAAGCAAGGCCTGCTTCAGTTGTGACGTGCCTTCTACACCTAGGGCTTGAGCTCAAAGCATCTCACTTGCCTGCCAAGGCCTGGCTGCGCAGTTTCCACCACATTGTTTTTGCTTCACTGCCCACTTAAGCCAAGGATTACACTGTATTAAGCCAAATGATTTGCAGTGCACTACAGACAGCCCTTAAGGAGCTCAAGTCTCTCCATTTGCACTGAAAATGAGACCTGAGTTGAGAATGTTGCTCCCAACTCCAAATATCTACCAGGAACAAGAGAAGAACAGAAGAGAGAATAGACCACCACAGTCCATCATCATCACCCAGTCACTACAGGGATTTTGTATCTCCCAGTTGCCCAGACTAAGCACTAACTCAGAACTTTGGTATTTCATTATATTGATGATGATCTTTTCCCCTCACTTATCTTTTTATCTGCAAAGGGAGGCATAAAGGCTTCAGCTATCAGCAAGTTGAAGCATTTGGCTTGGCTCCCAAAGGCTCATAACACTTCAGTGTACTCTTTCTGTCTAAAAGGATTAACTAAGGTAGATTGTTCACTAAAAAGATGCTACTATCTAAGGGGTTACCTTTGCCGAGCTTCAAAATCTAATTTTCACTCACATAATTATTGAAATCAACACAAAAAAAATGAATTATCAGGTCATTTGTATTGGGGTTTTCACATGAAATAACAGGACGCACGCAGTGTTCTGTGTGTGTGTTTACAAAGACATCTCCAGAGGAAACTATTTTCTACAAAGCTCTGAAGTGAGACATCAAAACCTACCGAAATTAATATGCAGCAGACTTGGTTCACGATGGCATTTCTCCAGCATCACAAGTAAATGGTGAACAAGGCTTGGGATTCTATTTTTAATATCCTTTTCCTCCCGCTGGAAACTGCTGCCTTATATTCCATATAACTTGCGTATGAGGCAAGTTGTATTTGTTCTCCTTCAGCATTTGAAAGAGAAAGCCAATAGTTTCCAAATGTTCAGATGCTGAGATTAGATTTTCTGCAGGGTGTCTACTGAGTGACCAGGTTATTAGCTCTAATTCTTCATTTTTTACTTTTTACTGAGCATTACTTCGCTCACGCAATTGAAGCATCTCACTGAAGCCTGCTCTGTGGAGGGGATCGCTGCGTAATACAGTCTAACCACTTGTTCTCCTCAGCTGCAGTCCACACCCAGGCCCTTGAGCAGCAGCAGAGATTAACGAGGAAGCAGGGAGGGAGTGGTGTCTTTTCCACTGGGAATTCCAATCAGATTGCTCCAAATTCGGAGTCTGCTCAGCTGGGCAGATCCAGTTGCTTTCCAGCAGCTGGCTATACCAGTGTAAAGTAGCTGAAAGCACTCAAGGCAGCAAAAGCATTTCTATACTCTAATATCTGAGCATTTCTGAATACGTAACATACTTATATGAGGCAGGAAAGTACAGTTATCCCCTTTGTAACAGAAACGATTTCGGCACACCAGTGGCCACCGTTTATCTATGGTTAGTCAAGCTACTTCAAAGTAAGAAAAAGTTATAGGACATGCTATAAAGCCTAAAAGGAATTTAGTACTTCCCCCAAAATAACAATTTATCCCTAGCAGAATCAAAGTGAAATCCATCATGCAGTTTGGTCACCCGTGTAACACTGCTATGGTGCAATTTGCTCTGGATATATTACTTAACGTATCGTACTTCGCATGTCTACAGCCAGCATGATTTGTCCCACACCTCCTAAAACAGAAGGAAGGCTGAGTCTTTTCATACCTGTGTCCTATTCAGAGAAGTCTCCTTCCCATACATTTGCATACAGTGCGATAAACCCCGGCACCCACATCAGCTTGATCCACCCTGCACATTTCCTCCACCTGCTATCATCTGCCTCTTCCTAAAAATTGCATTGGTTTCTTCAGATGAAAACCTGTAGCATGTCTAAGCAATACTACCTCAGAGCAGTGACAGGCCATGAGCTGCCTATTGCTAACCAGGAACAATATCCCAGGATTGCAATCAGTGGTTTCATGGAAAACAAAAATGCACTTGATTCTCTGCAGGGGACAAAAATCCCAATTCCAAATGAAGTGTCACTTACTATTTGGTAAGAAAAAAGGGTAAAAAAGACAATCATATATACAAATCCACAGTATTCCTATTTTGGATATTTTGAGCAGCCCTGGTCCTCCCTGCTATAAGGGTGCCACAAGATGACCAAATGTCCCAATAAAAGTTATGGAGACAACTTCCACACAATGATTGACTGGGATATATTCCAGGGAGGGCTTTAGAAGCATCATCTAAGCATGCAGGGGTAAAACTGTGAAGGCCAAAGCTAGGCCAGAGCTGAAATTGGTGAGGGATGTGAAGGACAATAAGAGCATGCATAATTACATCTGCAGCAAAAGGAGGACTAAGGAAATAGTGGCATTGCCACTCAATGGGGCAGAGCACCTAGTGGCACAGGACATGGAAAAGACCATGTCAGTGCCATTGCTACTGGCAAAGTGTGGTCTTGGGACTCCCAGATTCCTATGGGTAGTAGCAAAGCTTGCAAGAGAAAGGTGCTGCTCACAGAAGAGGAGGATGATGATATGGGCTACTTAAATAAACAGGACATATGTAAACTCATGGGATTGGATTGGAAGCAACCAAGCACACTGAGAGATGGCCAATGTCACTGTGAGGCCACCTTCATCCCTGAACAATCATGGTGGTCACGGGAGGTCCCCAAGCACTGGAGGCAATGAGGATCTGGAGTATGGAGATCAAAGAGGATATGGCTCATTAGCTTCACCTGAAACTCTGGGAGGTGATTTCCAGAATCAGTAAGAGCAAGAAGATGACTGGGAAGAGCCAGCATGGATTTACCAAAAGCAAATTATACCTGACCAGCCTGAGCACCTCTGTGATGAGAAGACTGGCTCTGCAGGCAAGAGGAGAGCAGGTGTTGCTTGCTCGGACTTTACCCGTGACATGCTTCCCCATAGCACCCCTATAGGCTAGGAGGAAATAATGACTGAACATGTGGGCTCTGCAACAGATCAAGGGAAAGGCAGCAAAAGAGTGCATCTTCCAGATCCAGTTTTCTCAGTATTACTATTTCTGAGGTAACAGGAAAGCTCATGGCACAATAAACTTTGTCCTGAATCTGAAATTTTAATACACCAAAGTTGGCAGGTTTTGCTACTGTGTGGGTGAGAGCCTCCAGATGCAGAAGTCTCTGTTCATTCCAGTGATTATTTTTAGATGAATACCAATGTCCATCTTAGCACAGCAATATACCCTGCTTTCAGACCACACTGTGAAGTACTCTCACACTTCAGTCTTACTATTCCAACTATACTTCTGCCCACCATATTCCTTGTGAGTACCAGGACTCTCTGCACTGATTTGTAACAGTGTAGTTTAAGACCACTGGACTTACCAGCTATTGCCGTGTAACATAAATGTTAAGTATGCCTTCTTAAAGATCTTAAACACATTTCCTGGCCCAGAACAAATACTTGGATTCAGTATTGTGCTTTTGAGAATTTAAGTTTATGGTTTTTAACAGTTTAATATTTAAGAACTTCTCATGTTTCTACATTTTTTTATTTTTTTTTAATAAAAAAGTATACTATCTGCAAGGGTAGAATCATCTCTATTAATTCCTTTCATTAAGAGATAATGTAAAAAAGATTCAGATCTGGTTTACTTTCTACTTACTCTTTCCTCTTCTTCTATGTTTGCAGCTGCACATATTCAATGCCTTAAAAAAGTCAACATCCCCAAAAGTCAAATTTTGCATGCATTGCCGAATTTTGAAATTACTTGATCAACCTGCTTTCAACATTGACCTGCCAAAGTGTGAATTTTACTTGTGTTTTTAAAATCCCTCAAAAACCAAACTTGCAATGCATAGGCCTGAGTGTAGGGAGGGTTAGGAAAGAAATGACGCATGAGGTGATGGAAAAACTGTTTTCAAGGGCAGACGAGTGAGACAGGCTTCAGGCACAGCTGTGCAGGGTCAGGGTTTCTTGCTCATCCTTAGTCCACACACCCGGTACTCACTGCTCCCCAACCCTCCCAGCCCCACCAGCCAGTGGGCCCTCTGTGCCCCCAAGGGTTTTGGGTTTGAATAACATGGGCCTCTTGCTCTGCCTGTCCTCATTCTCTCCTCCATCGCCTGCGCAGGGGCTCGGCACAGGGGGGGTGGCCATGCTGTGTGCTGTCTGCCCTTGCATGCCTTGGCCAGCAGCAGCAAGAGCAGAATATGGCCCCAGCGTGGGCTCCCCTCCAGAGGTCATTGTCCATTCCCCTTCATGCACACCCTCCTGCCAGCCAGCCCTGGCACCTGGCCTGGATTAAACTTGATACACCCCGGGCAGGCTGCCATGGGGCCACTGGATGGGCCTGACACTGCAGCAAGGCTTGGTGGTGGCGGAGCTCGGTGGGGACCTTGCTCAGAGGTGGCAGCAGCTGTGTCCTCTTGCTGTGCCACTGCGCACCTCCAAGTCTGTGTGCTGTGCGCAGGGCATGTGTGTGTGTGCGTGTGAACACGGGTGTGCCTGCGCACCTGTGGTGTATCAGTGTGCTTGTCTGTAACACACGCATGTGCATGCATGTATACATAAGCATATAAGCATGCACACAGACATACACGCTCCCGCGCACATCTGTGTGTGCATTTCCATGTACGTCCCTTGGTGTGTATGTCCATATGCACGTGGATATATATTAAATCACAGAACCATGGAGTGGTCTGAGTTG
>NW_009936400.1:0-401 GCF_000696875.1 Nestor notabilis | reverse complement strand
CCCCTAGCTCCAACCTGGCCTTGAACACTGCCAGGGAGGGGACAGCCACAGCTTCTCCGGGCAATGTGTTTCACAGTAAAGAACTTCTTCCTTATATCTGACCTGAACTTTCCCTGCTTTATTTTGAACCCGTTACTCCTTTTGCTACCATATGTACCTGTATGTACATGCACGTACCTGTCAATCCCCACACACAGGCACATAAGTATGTATGTATAAATATGTATGTGTGCGCATATATATACACACATATAGGTGCGTGCACATACAGCAGTGTGTATGTACGTATGTATATATACACACACATACAGGTGTGTGTGCGTGCACACGGCCGGACAGGCCCGCTCCCCACGGCAGCCCCGCGCTAACGGCCGCGCTACTCCCGCCCCCGCCCAGAGATC
>NW_009936399.1:11117-15047 GCF_000696875.1 Nestor notabilis | reverse complement strand
CGGGGTGTCCTGGCACCGGCCCAGCGCAGCGCACACACGCGAGGCTCTGATCGCAGCGGGAGGGATCTCGGAGCAGTGTTTGTACCGGGAAACACTCACTTCCTCAGCCCATCTGTGCTGGGAACAAGCAAGAAACCCACCCCGAGCCACACTGCGGCAGCCTCCCAGCGAGGACACATCAATGCAGCAGCAGATTCATCCCAGCTGGCTCTGTGCTCAGCGAGGAAGTCGTGCCACAGTGCAAAGCCACGCTTCCCTCCCAGCCCTGCTGCACCCCAGCCTGAGGAGCAGCAGTTATCTCCAGAGCTTTGGCTTCGGAACAGATTGGAGCAGGAGCGTGTCCTCCAACACCAGAGGGAGGTTTTGTTCGCCTGGTTCAGATGTGGTTGCTGGGGAAGTGAATCTGAATTGGTGGAAGCAAAATGCGGAATAGCTTTAACCTGCCAGAGGGGAGATTGAGATGAGCTCTGAGGCAGAAGCTCTTCCCTGTGAGGGTGCTGAGGCGCTGGCACAGGGTGCCCAGAGAAGCTGTGGCTGCCCCATCCCTGGCAGTGTTCAAGGCCAGGTTGGACACAGGGGCTTGGAGCAACCTGCTCTAGTGGAAGGTGTCCCTGCCCAGGGCAGGGGCTGGAGCTGGAGGAGCTTTAAGGTCCCTTCAACACAAACCAGGCTGGGTTTGTGTTGTGCAAATGTGTTAAAAATGTGTGAAAATGTGTTAAAAATCCTGCCTTAAATGAGGTCCAAATCCTACCATTGCCCCTGCACAGGCTCCTCTGCTCCGGCACTGCCTGTGTGCTCTGTCCCTGCGCTGCATTCCAGGACACATCTGCCTGGGATCATGGCTTCCAACAGCTCTGCTCTCCCGTACCACTAGCAGGGAAAGCAAAACCAGGTTGTCAACAGCCACCCGAGTGTCAACGTGGCAAAGGAAAGGGCTGCTGAGGAGAATGGGAAGGCTGAGGGGACTCAGTGAGGACACCCAGGGCTTAATGCAGCAACCCCGACCAGTGCAATCTGCCCTCAGGGTCTTACTCCATCTTTTACTGGGATTGCTCCTTAGGGCTGATTTTGGACAGGGCCTGGCTTAGCTACCTTTCATCTGCAGGACAGCCCTCCACGGCCTGCACTGAAGCTCAGGTTGTGTTGAAAGGAGGTGGAGACATCCCGCTTCCAACACCTCAAGCTGCAGCTAAACTCAGCCCCTGCTTCCACTTACACCACTAAAAGAGCCCCGTGACAGAGGCTGGTGACAACATGGGTTTCTATGATTCTCCACCTCTTCCTGGCTCTCTGGAAAAGCTCCCTTCCTTGGGAAGACACTTCACAGCCAAAAAACATCATCTTAACACACAGGACACCTCCACCCCACCAGGGTCCTTCCTTTTCAGCCCATCCCCTTTGCTGTGGCAATTGCTGCCTTAATGCAACCTCCTGGAGAGCTGCTCTCCAAACATGTGCAGAGCCCCCAGAGCCTGGGATTCATGGAGAGGGGCACTAAGAGCTGGTGGCTTGCATAGAACAGCCTCCCATCCCACCAGGAGCAGTGGGACCTTCCCCAGGGTCAGGCTCAACAAGGGAGCACCATCTGACTGTCTCTAGCGCAGCCAGGCTGGGTGGCATCAGTGGGAGCAGAGGTTTGCAAGGGCACACTCTGCCCTGCCCAGGGAATGCCTGATCCCTTGGAAAATCCCTTTTCCACCCTTGGAAAAGAGCCCTCTGGTTTCAAGCCAAGGTGTTTAGGTCCCCTCCTCACCCAGGAAGGGATGTCCATGTCCATATCCATGTCCAAGTTCGCCTTCCTCCACTCCAGCAGCACTCCCAGTGCCAGTGAACATCTGGATGCCACGAAACGCGCTGGATCGAGAGTGTCACCTAGTGGCAACAGAGCTGATAAAGGTTCCATGATCCCACAGAGACCCCACGCACTTCCCACACAAGTAGGGCCTGGCAGCCCTCAAACCTGCAGGCTGCGGCAACCTTGAGCACAGCAGTGCCTGATGTGTCCACATGCAGCCCATATGCTGGGAATTTGGGGTGGGTTTTTCCTTTTAACAGCTCTTCCTCCTAAATGGAATGCAGCAAGCTAACAGGAACCACTGCTCTCCATGCCCTGTAGCCTCCTGTGCTGCTGTCCCGGTGCAAACAGCTTCACCTTCACCCCATCAGCACTGAGGAGCCTACTGCCAGAAACCAGACAGGCATCAGAGCACTGAGGGATGGAAGTCAGAACTTATTTATTTAAGAAACAAAAAACCAACCAAACCCAACCAAAATCCTTGTAAAAAGGAGGGGGAGGCATCGAGTACAAGCTCTGGAAGCTCTTGTCAGGACAGCGCCGAAGAAATCAGCTTTATACAACAGAGAGAAAGGGGGAGCAGGAGGGGCCCAGGGCTGTCCCCCACCCCGAGCTTCCCCAGCCCGGCACGAGCAGCCCCTGCACACGTCCATCTGCATCCTGGCACTTGTCCCCCTTCTCCCTCCACCACCCTTAAAGTGCAGCAGGGAGTGGGGGGAGAGGGGCTGGTTCCCCCCCAACCACCCCAGCCTGCTCTTGGCCTTCTCCTGTGAGCCAGGACAGTGCCTGTGGCATGGTCCAGCTCCCTCGTGGTGGCCCCAAGGACCAGCAAGGTAAAGGCTGTCCCCATCACGGATCCCAACAACCTCACACAGCCCCAGTGGCACATCCTGGGGCAAAACAGTCCCCAGGAGCTGCTTAACACAAGAGGGTTGGGCTTGAATGAAGAGCCAGCAAGGAACAGCACATCCGGCTCAGCTCCTGAGGTGGGCAGGGAAGGAAGGAGGAAGAAGGGATGCTGCTGGTCCCACACAGGAGAGCTGTGCATCTCTTGTGGGCCTGAGACACTGCATCTCTTCCTCCTCCACCCCACGTATGAGCCTTTTACAAGAGGAAAACCCAGAAGGACTCAGCAAGGGCTCCACAGCGGGTTCAGGAGCCTGCAGACAGCCCCTGAGGAGCCCAGCTCAGCTCTTGCTCTCAGCCAAAACCCCCTCATCCATGTTCCTGCTCCTCTCAATATATTATTACTATTATGTGCAAGTAGTTTTGCATCAGACAACACCAAGCCCTCCTCTCTGACCCTGCAGCTCCAGCCCCTCAGCCCTGCTTGTGCCTCAGAACGTTCCTCCTTCCCTGGGGGGCTGTGGAGAGCAAAGCGTGAGGGTAGCTATTAGACAGGAAAGACTCCACCACCCCCCTCCCTCCCCAAACCCCGGCCCTGTCCCTCACACACACACCCCCTGCCCACAAGGACAGTCCACAAGGGCCAGGTCACTCGTCACCCTCCTCCTCGTGGTGGTGGTGGCTGGAGGCAGGAGGTTCTTCCACCTCCTGCTGGTGGTGGCGGGCATAGTGATGGGGGCTGGGACCCTCAGCGGGCATGTTCTCCTCCGCGTTCAGGTAGACGTTGAACAGGGCTCCCTCGTGGCTCGGCTCTTTTTTTCCCACAAGCCTGGCAGCTGCAGTGAAGTATCTTCTCCACCAGCTTGTCCACCCTGGGGATCTCGTCGTTGCCTGGACAGTCCAGTGTCACCTGGGTGGAGGGATGAGGACACAGGGATGAGTGTGCAGGCTCAAGCCCGGGTGGACATCCTGCTGCGGGTCTGACCTTCCCGTGCCCTGCACACTTGGGGTGCTTTAAGCCACAAGTGATGATTCATTATCCATATAAAGAAACCTCTACTGTCAGTCTGCACAGCAAGAGTTCACTGGGAATGTCTCACAAGGGACAACCTGCAGGGAAATCGTGAGATAATGGGATAATCACAGAACCATAGAATGGTTTGTTTTAGAAGGGATCTTAAAGCTCCTCCAGTTCCAACCCCTGCCACGGGCAGGGACACCTTCCACTAGAGCAGGTTGCTCCAAGCCCCTGTGTCCAGCCTGGCCTTGAACACTGCCAGGGATGACGC
>NW_009936399.1:2596-10713 GCF_000696875.1 Nestor notabilis | reverse complement strand
AGAGCGGCGTGAGCCCTCCCTGAGCTGCTGCTCACGCTCGGGGTGCACCCAGCACACGGGGGGGTTTGGGCTCAAGCACGCACTGATGGGCTGTGTTGAGCACTGACTCAAGCAGGATGCTGCTCCCAGTCACTTCTGGCACAGAAACCTCGGCAGTAACTCAAAGGCCACCCACAAGACACGCTGCTGAGCATCCCAGAGGTTGGACTAAACCATCTGCCTGAAGGTCTGAGCTGAAAGCACAGCAGAGCTGAGCCCAGCATCCTGGCTTGCCTCAGAGGCAGGGCTTATGGCTCTGCCAGGATCAATGGGGGCACGGAGCTGTTTGGCCTGGCAGATGGGCTGTGGGAAGGACTCGTGGACATCAAAGAAGGCAAAAACTCCCAAGTGGGAGGAGGCGACAACAGGAGTGGTGGAGAGAACAGGCACGAGGGATGAGCACAGGGATGAATAATGCAGGGCCTGATGGGGATGCTTCTGCAAACAGTGATAAATGCATCATTCATCACTGCAGTGAAGTTGTTGCAGCAGCCCCTTCCACCAGGCATCTCGAGACAGGGTGATGTCACTGAGAGACACCCAAAATTACGTGTAGGAAAACCTCAGGGAAGGAGAACGACTTGTCCTGAAGTGGTTGCAGAGCAGAGCTGAGAGCCCCTGAGCAGAAAGACCCCTGGAGCAGGCAGGGATACTCACGATTTCCCACATGGACTGTGCTGGCATGCAGGAGTCGCAGTGAACCAGGGACTCTGTGGACTGAGGGAAGGTGTTGGGGACACTGTAGCTGAAACACTGTCCCAGACAGGCCCTGCAAAGACAACGGGAGGGGTGAAACCTCAGGGGAGGTGCCTGCTCTTCCCAACAGGAGCAGAAGGAGATTCCACCGAGTCAGGAGGCAGCCAGGCAGAGGCAGGACTTTGTGCCTGGCTTCTTGTGCGAGTGGCAGCCCCGGGAGCCACTTGGTGCCACCAGGAGGTGGAAATGAGCTGTGCCCAGCCCCGCACTGGATCCTACCTGTTCTGGATGGACTTGGACTCGCAGCCGCTGTGCCCCACGATCTGGGTGATGTTCTTGGCCTCGCACCAAGCGCTCTTGTCGGGGAAGAGGGCGAGCTTGTTGATGGGGGGGGGCGCAGCCAGGAGCAGCGCTGGCAGGAGGGCCCCGACCACGAACCATAACATCATGGCCAGCTCTGCCAAAGTCCTACAGCTGCACACAGGGAGCAAAGCGTTAGTAGGGATGACACCAGGCAGGCTGGCCTGTCCCTCCAGCCCCACAGCAGCTCCCGGCTGCCGCGAGCGCTGTCCTGGTGTGTTAGTGCTCACATCTCCCTCTGAGACACGGAGGCTCTCCAAAGCACTGCCCAGCGAACAGGACATGCTGCTCTGCCTCCTCCCTCTTCAACACAAGCGCTGGGGCAGGCAGGTACCTGCACTGCTTCTCCCAAGCTTCGTGCCAGGAGCTTTTCATCATTTCCCCAAGCTGGGCTGGTGTTTCCGAAACAAAGCATCACCTCCCCGGGCCGGGAAGTCGCACTGGTTTCGTGTGAGGAAGGAGCAGACTTCTCGCTTCCTTTTCTCCCACCTTGAAAGCCAACGCTGGCCTTGCTGCGAGCCTGCCCAGGGCTGAGGGGCAGGAAAACCTCTCTCCTCCTAGAAGTGCGCAGCAGGTGTCGCTGCAAGGCAGCAGCGAGCAGGAGAGGGGGAAAAACCTCCATCCAGAGGCCAGGAACCGGCAGAAAAGATCTTCCAAACCAGCATTTATTTGTACAGAGCCACTCACACCCAGCAACCGAGTCTGCAGACGAGGGGGGTCCCTTCAGTAACAAGCACAAACCTCGCTCACAAAGGTGGTCAGAGAAATCCCACACAGGGTTTCCCCGTGACCAGGCGTGTTCCCGAGCCAAGGTGCCTGCATGAACACTCCCAATCACCGGGGAAAGGCAGATGGAAAAGCATCATAGAATAGGGGAATTTTTTCCTTTGTGGGGTTTGGATGCAGTCACAGTGAAAGGCTTTTCTAAGCGATTTGTTAGAACCATGTTATTTGTTATTTCCTTCTATTTATTTATCCAGACCAAGATCCAAAGCCCACACTGGAAAGACTCCTGTTGATTCCCAGGGCTCCCGGGCCCAGCCCTCTAACGCTTGCTGGGGAAGGAGAGGAAAAATGCCTTGTTTATCAGACACTGGTGTCGGAGGCAGCTCCGTGCTGGGTGTTCCTCTGGTCTCTGCACAGTGTTCACCAACCCCTCCTGAGCTGCAGGACCACCACACAACCATAGAATGGTTTGGGTTGAAGGGACCTTAAATGTCATCCAGCTCCAGCCCCTGCCCCGGGCAGGGACACCTTCCACTAGAGCAGGTTGCTCCAAGCCCCTGTGTCCAACCTGGCCTTGAACACTGCCAGGGATGGGGCAGCCACAGCTTCTCTGGGCACCCTGTGCCAGCGCCTCAGCACCCTCACAGGGAAGAGCTTCTGCCTCATCCCCAACCTGAACTTCCCCTGTTTCAGTTTGAACCCATCTCCCCTTGTCCTGTCACTCCAGTCCCTGACGAAGGTCCCTCTCCAGCATCCTTGTAGCCCCCTTCAGACACTGGGAGCTGCTCTGAGGTCTCCAGCAGCTTCTCTTCTTACATGACTGAGATACCCTACAAGAACCTCTCACAGCTCCAGCTTGGGTATATTAAGGTCATTATGAGGCAGAAGGTTTTGTCCTGTTGCCCCTTCATTGAGCCCAACTTCCTGGATCTGAATTGAGAGACAAGAGATGCTGCCCCATCCTCCATCCCAAGGCAGCAAGAAAAGGGCATCCTCATTCCCTGGTCCCCAGATCTCTGGAGGAATCAGGAGGGGTCTCTGCTAAACTCTCTTATTTCCTGGTGATACAAAACTGTAGTCATAGAATCACAGAATGGTTCAGGTTGGAAAGGACCCTAACATCATCCAGTAATGGTATAATGCAGCAACACCTTTACAGCCCTGGCTTCCTAATCCTCCCACCACTTGCCCATGTGAATCCCATCCCAGTGAGAATACCTGCACATAGCAGGGTTTCAGGTCTTGCTTTGAGATAAGCAGAGGGGTTTAGCCCCTGAACTTGCAGTGTCATTAATGAGAGCAGTGTGGTTAAAAACATTTGTCCTGAAGACAACTTCTAGGGCTTTCTTCTGCTCCCTGAAGGTTTATGTCCATGTCAGTGGGGGAGTTCTGCACCTCCTGCTGAGAACCCAGCTAAGCTGCACACACACACTTGGCTTGCTCAGCATCACTCTCATTCCTCAAACACCAGCAGCTCTGTGCTGAGGAATCCCGCTCCCAAAGGCAAGTCCGAGATCAGAGCTGGGATGTGACCCAAGCAGCAATTCCAAACCCCCGGGGAACAGCCGAAATTCCTCTGGAGTCAGCACACAAGTTCACTTCCACACGCCCGATTAGAGAGCAATTTCCTTCTTCCCAAAGAAAGGTGGTGGCTGGGGTTTTTCCAGGTTTCTATGCAACTCTACCCAGCAGCAGAGGCAAACACTGCTGCCTGCGCAGACAGACCTGCTTCCCTGCCACCTCTTCCTTTGCCCTGGAGGGATGTGTCAATAGAGGGGTGTTTGCTGGTCAGAGCAGCCCCATTGCCAGAGGCAGGAGGGGTCATCTCCAAACATCTGGGCTCCTCTTACTCAGATAGGAGAGGAAGATGAGTGAGGTTGTGCTCTGCTAACGCACAGGACCTGGCCAGGATTCAGGAAAGCACTTAAACATGTGCTTAAGCTCCCTCCTTTCCTGAGCAGAGATGTTTTAGTAAGCAGGGCCCTAGCAGAGGTGAGCAGGGGAACCTCTACAGAGCTGGAGCAACTACAACTCTACTCCATTCTACCCCTCACCGACTTTAAGCCTTGAACCAGCCACATCCACATGGTGTTCTCCTCCTCCCAAAGAATGCCCTGGAACCCGCAGGGCCACATTTCTAGTAAGTAACAAGGTTTATGCTAGTGCGTAGGAAAACATCTGATGCAGCTGAATTTGGGAGGGAGCTTGCGGCGTGTTCACTGGCATAGCTCAACCCAGTCATGCGAGCAGAGCTGCCACTAAAGCCATTCATCTACAGCAGCCAGGGGGGGAGACAAAAGCACCGTGTTCCCTCTCCCCCTGGCTGGGAAAGGGAAGGGAAAAAGGAAGACAAGGCACCCGAGCAGGTTTGCAAACTCCCGATTAAATAAAGGCATTGAGCACATTCCTCTGTGACAAGCTAAATTACACGTTGCAGCCTCTAAAGGAACAAGTGTGTGCTCCCCAGTGCTGACCCCGGCCCTGGCCTGCCACACAGGGGCTCCTTTCTCTTCTCCACACCGGACACGGGGTGTTTTTCCTGCTAGCCAAAGCTTTTCAAGCAGAAAGTTCAGCTCGGTGCCATTAGAGCCATCAGCCCACGGGGTCTCTGCCCTCTCCCTCTGCATGGCAGCCTCCTCCTCCATCCCTTCAGCACGCGTTGGAGCAATCAAATGACTCAGCCCTTGAGCCTGGCACATCCCAGGCTCCGGAGACAAACAACTTCTGAGCGCACGCACAGCTGCAGCCTTGTGGTGAGCAGCTCCAGAGCCCTTTTCCAGCCTGTCCCCGTGTCCCTGGAGCTGAGGGGCAACACGTCCCAGCGCTGCAGGGTCTCAGATGCACCCCCTCAGCATCCCTTCCATGCCCAGAGGGTCCTGCTGCAGGCTGAGCCCCTCTGAGACCTGCTGGTAACAGGCTCAGATGTTTTGTGTCACCTCGAAGAGCTCCTTCCTCCCATCCCGGGGGCTCCCAGTACAGACCCCGCCAACGCCTGGAAGCAGCTGGGAAAATGTACGTGGTTGCAATGAGGGGAATTACCTCGGAGGCCACATTCCCACCATCCAGCCCACAGCTGTTCCCGGCCACTTGGAAACCAAACACTGCTGGAGGAAAAGAAAAAGCATCTCATCAGTTTTACCCTCTTTTTCCAGTGGGAAGTTTACACCATCACAGAAGAGGAGCCTGCAGGTGGACATGGGGAATACTTCATCAGTGGGTTAATATAGTTATAGGTACTTAGCCAAGATCTTGCAATTTTGCTTAATACTGTAAACTGCAGACAGGGGTAGATTGTGCTCATGGCCACATCCAGGTTCTGAGGGGCAAGAAGCCCCTAAGCTTTACACACGTTGCTAAGCCAGGCTCGAAGCCTGTGGGTACAGCACAGAACCAGTGTCAGTTCCATGCTGCACCTAAGGAAAATGAAGTCCAAGGCTGGGAAGCTCGCCCTACCTCAGTGCCTAACTCGGATCCAAATCCTCCTGTGAGATGCAGATCTCAGCACAGACAAGAAGCAGGTTTCAGTTCCCGGTGTGGATCAGAGCTGGGATCTCCACCTTCCTCCCGTGCCTCCCCGGACGCAGGGCTGTCCTGCCTGACGGAGCCAGCTCCCCACCCAGCCTGGCTCTCATGCCAAGCTGCCCAGAGCAACCCCAAGTTGGTGTTAGACATGAATCACAGCACTTCTGGGTCCTGCCTTTGTGTCCAACTCGTCATTTGTGCCATTCTGCTGCATCAAGCTGCCACACAGCACCGCAGGGAGAAGAGGAGTCACCAAGGAGGCACTGCTGGATGCACTGCTCCGTGCCTCAGTTTCCCTGCCTAGAAGAGCAGAGACAGGGGAACACAGTGTGCCGGGTGAGCTGATGGGTACACAGAGGGTGGGAATGCACAGGGAGGTCTTTGGAATGCCAGACTTCCTTCAAGGGAAGGGGCAGGAAGGCTGCCAACAGCCCTTGCCCCACACGCCGCCGGTGGGGAGTCACACAAGGACACAGTGCTGCAGGGTAAGGAGAAGGGAAAGCCAAGGACTCCGGTGGGATCTCTGCTGTTGTGTGGAGGTGGCCAGGAATGATCTCCTTGCAGGTAGCTGCACATGCTGAAAGGTAAGTGATTATTTAGGCACCTACAAGGAAGCAGAGTCCCAGTAAGTGATTTGGTGGCAGCTGGAAGGAAGCATGTGTGTGTCCCACAGAGAGCACAGCTCTCCTCAGACACAGGATTTTGCCTCTACGGGAGCCTCTGAATGCTGCAGGGATTTGCCTTTTAGGAATCTCAGCTCAGTATTTGCTTACATGGAAGAAAAATTATATTGAGACAGCATTATTAGCAGGAAAAGTTTCAATCTAACCTGGGAAAACTTGAAAAGTCAATAAAAAATATCAAACCCACTGATTTTATGCAGTGCTTGTCCTTATTTAACACTTCCCCTTTTTGCAATCTGCATTTAGCTAAAACTTTACATTTGTCAAACCCACGAAGTACAGCGTCCTCTGGGGACTCTAGTGTTGCCTCTGCAATAGCCCAAATTAATCCCATTGATGCATTGATAGGGGAGAGGGAAGAGAAGGATGCACTGAAAACGTCTAGAGGTGATTCTTGAGGCCAGCAAGGCTTAACTGAGCACAAAGTCTCTGCTGAGCTGGGAGCTTCAGGCTCGCTTTGAGCTGCAAAAGCTGGGAAGAAATAATAACACAAATAATAACACATAGAAAGGGAACTACTACAGGAGGGTGTTTGATATTTACCACGCACAAGAATCAGTCCTAACAATGCTTCGATAACAGAGCAAGAGCCGTGTCATGTGTGGCTCTGGCGGCCCCTGCCCCTTTCCAAAGCAGGAGGTGTTAGAGCTCCCCTTTCTGTAACATATTCATTTCCACTCAAGCATGGTTGGGTGATTCACAGCAATAAAGCAGAAACAGAGCAAAGCACGGCAGCAGTTTGAAAGCCCTCTCCCCTCCCCAGTTCTAAAGCCTTTGGTACACTGGGAGCTTAAATCTGGCCTCTCGACCATGCTCTGAGCACGCCAGAAACTCACTTCTTTCTCAGCTGGTAAAAAACTCCCAGCTCCTTTACCTACAAAAGCCATTGGAAAGCTCCCTATGTACTTAGCTAAGCTTAGAATGGGGTCTTGAAGGAGCTCTGCTGGAAAAGGGACACACTAACAGCCTGGGGAGGAGGCAAGACTAACAGAAACTGTTCCTAGTAGTTTATTTCAATTGCTCAATTTCTTCAGCATTAAGAACAATCAAAGACAGGAAAATGCATTAACCAGAAGCACAGGAATATATCCCAGCCCCACAGAGCCCTCCAGTCCCCCTGTTCTTCAAACACTTGCTCAGAATGTGGGGCTCTGCATTGTGAGACCTGGAAAACAAGCCTGGAACCAGCTTTGGGGAGCAGCAGGACTGGGGTGCTGGAAGAACTGGGGGAATGGAGTGTAACAGGCTCCATGCGAGAGCCCGTGCAAGGAAGGACTAGTCTGCCACATGCTTTGGCTGGAGCAGTCCCCAGCACTGCAGCTTGTATGAGCAACAGGCACTTGCAAACACAGCTGGCAGCAGCGTTTGAGCCAGAGGCCCCGCTCGCATGTCTGGACCTGAAGGAGGCTCGACTCCCTCCTGCGTTTCCCCTGGAGCTGGTGATTCCCGCACAGCCATCCCACACATCCCTCCGGAGCAGCACTGCTGCTGCCTGCGGCCCAGGGTACCGGCTGCGGGACATGTCCAGATGCAACCCCCTTGGAAAACCCCAGTCCCAGCAGTGACTGCTGCCCTCTAACTGGGCTGCGATCCCTAAAGCTGCCCCACACCCCTGCAAGCATGGGAAGGGGCTGCCTTTTCCTCCACCACAGCATCACTGACCTGGAGCCTGAGCACTATCACTCACCGACAGCACGTCCCCAGGGCACCTGGAGCACAGTCACCATTTCCCCTTGCCGAAGCTTCTCCCCTCCTTTTTCGGCTGAAGCAGCTTCCACAGGGTAAAACCCCCTCGGCCCCTGGGAATGGTCCCAAGAGCCGCTCACATCACCCTGTGTTTGCTTTGCAGGCAGGCACCAGGCAGCTGCCTGGGGAGCGCGTCTCCCAGCAGGCCCAGTTCTGCTTTCACTTACAGGAGTGAGGTAAACTGGGACCGGCTCCTCCGAATGACTCCAGTGGTGCAAATGAGATCAGAATCTGGCACCGCTCGTCTTACTCACAACAAGCAGAACTGGAACCAGATACAACCAGCTCGTAGTGGCCACCGGGACTGTGGTTTCTCTCTGAGCACACGGGCCCCGGAGCAGGCAG
>NW_009936399.1:0-2565 GCF_000696875.1 Nestor notabilis | reverse complement strand
GGGAGGTGGCTCGGGAGCCACCGCGCTGGTGTTCGGCTGCCTCGGTCATTCAGCACCAAACTGGCATAGAAACATCAAGCCCTGTCCTACCCAGAGGGGTTGTGTCTGTGGGATCAGGCTCCCGGCTGCTGGAGAAGAGGGAAGGAGAAAGGGGTTTGCAGCTGAAGCTGTGGATCTTCCAGGAATGGCTCAGGATCCTTCCTGCCGCGTCCCTCTCCCTTTACACCCTTTCAGGTCACAACAGCAGAAATCAAGTCGGCCGGAGCACTTGTTTTCCCTCTTTTAATCTCTGCTTTACGTTGCACCAACCTCCTCAGTTTTAAACCCAGCGTCTGTGTTCTTTACCCATGGCACTGATTGCAGTATCTCCAATTCTGAAGCATAAAAAGGCAGTGCAGGGCCAGAGGCTTTTGGGGTATCATAACATCTCGCAGCCCACCTGGTACGTGCAATTGCTCCCAGACGCTGGGAGCTGAGCTCGCACTTGACATTTAGACAGTGCCTCCCCTCAAAGTGCAGGATTGGGCCCCATAACCACAATGAAATCAAACCGTGAACCCAGTGCTGGTCCTTTCCCCTCCCTGGACAGGCCTCCTGAGCTGTGTATCAGAGAAGAAGGAGGTTTAAGCCACATCATCGAGAGTGACCAAAGCGAGGGCCCGATCCTGACGCCATTCCCAAAGCTCAACTCCAAAGCACTGCAGTTTTGCCTGGAACGGGGGGAGCAGCCCAGCACAGCTCCACAACTCGGTGCTGGGTTGCTCTGTTCCCACCATCGGTGCTCATTTACACCCTAGTCCCCTCCACCCCATGTTGCTGCCCCCCTAAACAGCGCTGTGTGCGGAACAAAGGTCTGGGAAGCAGGAGGCACAGTGCTAACAGGAGGCACAGAGGACAGACCTCCCCTCATCCACCCCAAAAGCACAATGTTATCAATCACTCAGGTTTTTAAGACTCTCCTCCCTGAGGTTTCTTTGCCCTCAGCCGTGCTGGAGCCCCCCAGCACTCTGGTCCCTGCTTTATCCCAGAGGGTCTCTGAGCTGGGCAACTAGAGGAGGGGTTTTTCCAGCAGACTTCAAACAACAAGGAGCTGGAGCAAGGCTGGAGCAAGCCCTCGGCTCTGCCCCCTCCACAGGGATATAGGACCTGGTGGAGGGACTGCTAACACGTTAATGGATACAGCATGGAGCCTGGGGAAGAATAACTGCCCAGGAGCTCGCTCTGCTGCTCGGGCAGGTCTCCCACTGTACCAGCTTAACACAACCTTAGCAATGCCAACGCACAAAGTTACTCCAATACGAGCAGGTCTTCAAGGCTACTTTAAAAGCATTTTGGCTCAATCCTGCACTTCCTGGGCACCCAAAAATTCCCTCCAGCTTTCCCTCGCTCCGGAAAGGCAACCGACAGGGCACTCAGGAAGACTTTGTTCATTCACCCTTTTTGCAAGACCACAAACTCCCCAAGCTGGAATCCAGCTCGGAGAGGTCAAGCCAAGAGCCCGGATTCTTCTCAGGGCTGTTTGCAAACACTTGGGATTTTTAGACCAAAGGCAAATTCCATTTCCCATCCTGTGGTTTGCAAATGGGAGGCAAAGCTGCCTTTCTGGAGATGGGAGACTGCCTCCCAACAGCAAAAGTGCCCATTGTACACAGCTGATTTTTGGCTGGTTGGACGTTGCAAAGAGGACATGAAGTTCTTAGGCTAAAAATACAAGGGAAAATCTGGGCCTCGCCATATCTTTCCCACTCGTTTCAGTGGAGCGCAGATTCTTCTCCAAAGAAAACCTACTGGACAAAGCTACAGTGCCTCAAATGCACAAACACTCCACACTCAGGCTGAATCCTGAATTCGATGGGGTTAATCCTGTACATAAATGCCATACAGAAAAGTTGGACTGTGGAGCAGAGCGTAAGATTCCCGTACAAGTGCCCTCGTAAGAGAAATGTTAGTAAGGCAACAAGGAATTGTTTGGATCAACTTTAACACAGCCTGAAAATGAGCTCAGGCATGTTCTGACCCCAGAACATCTCTCAGAGAAAAAGAGAAACCCCCATTGTGCACGCAACTCAGAGATTCTTGTCTAGAACAAGTAAGAATTGCCACAAATACCGAGGGAAACTGAAACACTACGTTACGACTCAAGAAACAGGTAGAGAGACACTGGATCTAAGCCTTTGTAATATACGAGCAAGCACAAAACCTATTTGTAGGATACAAGGATGTAAATTCATCCCCTTTTTCACGTAACAAAAGTTCACTGCTTTGCCACCCGAAAATCCCCTTCCTTCACGCTGCCCGAAGCACTCCCCGTCCTCTGCCGTTGCGGTTAATCCATAGTCGGAACGTTCCCGTTCTTTCCTCCGGACTTTTGTTGGAAACCCGAAGGCGACGGGAAGGACTCTGCACCGCAGATGTGGACCAGTACAGCGCGGCTCCCATCCCCTCCGCTTTTACTTTATTTGCGCTAAAGCGGCGGTGGAAATAGTTTAACGCTCGCACAGCAGCTCCCCCGACCTCCGCCTCATCTGCAACTCATTTCTGGCCGCGGCCACACTCTCATCCTCC
>NW_009936398.1:0-3937 GCF_000696875.1 Nestor notabilis | reverse complement strand
ATATAATATATTTCATAACAAATTTGGGGATTTATTTATAATTTAAATGTGGGTTTTCTTTAAGATAAAACCCTAAACTAGGCATAATTCATGTGACAACTACCTTTAATTTTCAATGTTCTTAAATATTGATTAAAAACTGGTTTTCTGTTTCAGTACTTCATATACTGCAACAGACAACTATGGATCCTGCAATGTTAATGCCTGTGTCTGAGTATATCTACATATATGCATAGGTGTGTGTATGCATACAGAGTATATGTTTCTGGAAGTGCCAAACTCACCAGGAAACACAACAGAGCATATTTTGGGAAGTAATAAAAAGAAAATGGTGAAATTAGAACCCTATGATTAAATGCTCCTCCAGCTCCTGATTAATGTGACTCATCCCGTCACTCACAAATTAAACCGCTGACTTAAGTAGCCATCTATATCCCAAGGCTGCATGTCAGGGTTAGGCTGCTGGGCACTGACTTGGGTGTTAAAATGCCTTCTTACTGGCTGCTCTTTCAAACAAGTAAAACTATTCCATTTTAACTGCCTATCATTAAGATGGACTTTGGAAGTTAATTCATGTCAACTGGTGTTTTAAAACTATGTATAAAAGAAATTGGTTTTAATAAAAGCAAGGAGGAAACTGTAAAACATAGGGAAATAAAGGAAAAGCAAGAAAACCCTTGGCTTGCTCTCAGCAATTGAGTATCTCAGCTAAGGAAGGCTGGACACCTGATTCTCACTGGTAAGATGGTAGAGCTGGGGGTTGCTCAGAGCAGGGACAAGTTTGCACTGTTCCAGTGAGGGTCCCTGCCCAGCAGATGATGCTGAGTTGCAGCCTCTGAAACCCGCGGCAATGCCCGTACTGCTGGAGACACCTTGTGGTACGTGCCTCAGAAATACAATAATGCTGGGATTTATCCAGTGCCACCAGGCCCTGCTTCCCAACCCTGCTCTGCTGCTTCCTCTCTCAGAGGTTGCTGGGGCTCCTCAAGCCACACACATTGCAGACAACGCAGACGCAGGAGTTACTAATCTATTGCTGACTGTAACTCACAGATAACAAAGCCCCAGGTGAGCTGTAAGGATGAAAGGAAGGTCTTTTTAAAGAGCAGGGAGAGAAGGAGCACAAAGAATCAGCAATCACAAACCCATGAAGTACCCAACCACTCTGTGTTATTAAATGTGGGTATTTTTGTGATATTGTCAGACAGTGTTCTCTTAGCACACAAGTTGGGTCATGCGCTCCAGAGATGTGTATGAGTTAGAGGTGCAGACAATAACCTATCTCGTGGGGGAGATGATCTCCCTTCAGCTATCCCCTTCCCACAGCTGTGCCCCTCGATATATTTGGGGTGTAGGCAATGAGATGGGGCAGTGGGCAAGTGTTTTCCCTGCACTCTTCTGGCTGATTCCCGTAATTCTCTGTCTGGAAACAGAGGGGCTGCCTCATGGACCCTGGCAGTGAAATGGAAGGAATCACGAATACACCCTGGAGGGATCAAGGTATTTGGGGATCCCTCAAATGCTCCTCAAGCTCTTCTTGGCCTTCTCAAGGACTTGCTGCAAAAGCAGCTGCTGCCACCACATCTTCGTCTCTGCCTCAGGACCTGTTTGCAGGGAGGCACAAGCGGTGCCCCCCTCTGCTGCCGCCGGCTCTGCCTGCAGCACAGCTGCTCTAGCAATAATGGGACACTTTTCACACAGCTTTTGTTTTATTTTAACAACTTTTATGCTAAAAATAGCCCAAGTGCTGTTTTTCCAGCCGCTCGAGCGGCAAGGGGAGCAGATGCTGAATGGAAGCCGTGGAATCACACGTGTGAGGAGTTTGTCTGTTCTGCGTTTGGGTTGCCATCACGCCTGAGTGCTTTCTGTGTTAAGCAAGATGAGGTGAGTGCAATCACCACATCCTGTTCTGGTTGAATCAGCAAGGAGGAGTTCCAATGCTCGCTCCCCACGAACAATCCCATTCTCCCAGGCAGCTGTCTTGTGCGCACTGAAAGTGCAGACCTCTACACTATTACCCCGTGCCCATTTGCAGAGTCTGCTGTTATCACTTTAATGAAGGGAGCTGAGATAATCACCTTAAAGCATAAATAAATCTCGGATGCTGATTCACTTTCTCCTATCTGAGCCTCATTTACCGAGGTAGTTATTTTTTCCCACTGTGGGCTTGTTGTGTCTGGAGGGAATAGCTATTTCTTTCTCTCACAATTCATCTCCAGACAAGTTAAATCAAGAAGCCTCCTGTCTAAATGTGGTTGTTTCTTCTCATTTTGCAGCCATACATAGAACCAAGTCCTAGATCTAAGGCCAGCTCAGACCATTTTGTTTCATCTGCAGCTGTAGCAGTCACACAGATCACTTGGCCAACACTCTGTGCATCACTTACAGATGTGCACTTTTAGAGGATAATTCCTCTCAGTTGGAGATGGGTGATAGAAGCCACCTCTTCCCCATGCCCCTGATTCCCTGACATTGGATACTGTCAAGATTCAGCTGGACACGGTGTTGGGATCTTATCTAGAATGTGCTTTTGCTATGAAAGGTTGGACCACATGCTCCTTGCGATCCCTTCCAACCTGGTATTCCATGATTCCATGTTGGTTCCAGCCACTGAAGAAGCCAACACAGGTGGATACAACCTAAATCAGGTGCCCCACTCAGCCAGACAGAGGACAGGGATTGCATCGGTCCCCAATATTCCACGTTTCCTTCAAGCCCCAGCCCCTGCAGCCAGGTGAATATGCAGCTCGCTTATTCCCCTCTCAGCATATTTACATCTGGCATTTAGGGCTGCAGAACTAAAATAACAAAAGCCCAGCATGTGACTCAAGTTGGGTGTTCATGGGCTCAGAATGAGGAATAGCAATTACCTCCCAGAGTAATGGGTTTCTCCTCTGTTCCCATGATTTTTTCCCAACGCTGTCAGAACATCTGGTGTTGGCCACGCTTCACACAGGAGGTTCAGCTACAGCGTGACGGCTGCGTGTGCCAGCTGGGGACTGGCATCTCCCCAGCTCCTCTCCAGCTCCCACTGCTGGGCTGCTCCACGCATCTGCTTCCATACCCTGGGAAGCCCATATCCCTGTCCCATCCCAATCCCACCCACCCGATGCCCAACCCTAGGACAATGTGCTGTCACAGCAGGGATTGCTGTGGCGGTGCCGTGCAGGGGATGGGGACTGGGAGAACTGGGTGATGAGCTGAAGAGGAAGGTGTGGAAATGCATCCCAGTGTTGGGAGCTGGGAATTAAAGCAGGGTGGGGGGTATAGGGAAGGGGAAAGCAGCCACACTGGGATGCGGATGTATTCTTGGGAGCTCTGCTATGGGACAGATGAAGAAAGAAGAGAGTCCTGGTCTGTATTTAGTCCTGGTTTCTTTTATCAGGGTTGCATGGCAAAGGTTTTGTTAGGAGCTACAGGGGTGGCTTCTGTGAGAAGCTTCTAGAAGGTTCCCCTGTGTCCGATGGAGCCAATGCCAGCAGCTCCAAGATGAACCCTCCACTGGCCAAGACTGAGCCCATCAGCGATGGTGGCAGCGCCTCTGGGATAACAGATTTAAGAGGGGAGGGAAGTCACCGCACAGGCACAACTGGAGCCGGAGAATCAGACTCATTTGGGTTGGAAGGGACATTCAAAGCTCATCTGTTCCAACCCCTTGCAATGAGCAGGGACATCTTGAACTACTTCAGGTTGATCTAGAGAGAAGCCCAGCCTGTATTTAGGCCTGGTCTGTGTTTATGCCTGACTGACACCCCTGTGCCGCCGGCCCAGGCTGCATTCAGGCTGGTCTGTTGGCTCCATCCTAATTTAGATCCAGTCTCCAGCTCTGGTCCCTATTTAAGCCCAGCCTGCTCAACGAGGCTGTATTTAGACCCAGTCTCTAGCTCTGGTCCTTATTTAAGCCCAGCCTGCTGAATTAGGCTGTATTTAGATCCAG
>NW_009936397.1:17097-28527 GCF_000696875.1 Nestor notabilis | reverse complement strand
AGTTGCCAGCTGGGCTTAAACCACGACAAAGTCTTACCAAAAAGTACTGATTTTGACTAAGGCATCCTTGGTAGTTCCAACAATATTAATGTAATGATCCTGAAGAAAAAAAAAATATTCTAAAACTGAAGATCCCTGACAAACACCCAAAATATACACTGCAGAGACATTATGGCTGCTGTTGGAACTAAGTAAGGCACATTACAGAAATAAATCTCCAATACAAACTCATTTAAGGAAAAATATATCTTTAGATTCTTTCCTTGCTCCTCACAAACTTTTTTTTTTTTTTTTAGGTACATCAATCTCACCTGCCTGAAGTTTCTGGAACTCTTAACAGGTTTTCTAGACTCCTTTATCACAACCATTTTAGCACACAGTTAAGAGGGGAAATTTATAAAGCATCTTGAATGCTAAACTTTGCAGCAGTAGGAAATTTTAATTGGCTTTATTTTCTAGGAAGTTCACTTCCCACCCTACTACTTCTCATGATGACAGCAAACATTAAGAACTTCTTCCCTCTGGTCCCTCATTTTTATACACTTTATTCCCATCATTTCCCAAAAGGAGCATTTAACTGCAGTTGTCCTATTTCGATATTACTGGAGGTGCATCCCAGAGACTTCACTGATAAACCACATGGATCTTCTAACGGAGCAACCATTTCCCTGCTTAGACTAATTTTAGCTGAGTAAGTAAAGAGCGAAGTCTCATCTCTTTAGACCCTGTTGTCTTCCACAACAAAGAAAGTGCAAAGAAAAAGGAGCCTTCTGTAAACCATGCTGAGGAACAGCCTTCTCTATTTTTTAAATAAAAAAGAAAAGACATTATTTCAGTAATTCCAACTTGGACAGATCTGGAACACTTAATGGCAGGCACACGCGCAAAGGGAATGTGGGAGCCAGTCTCCAGTGCATTGCTCCTACTACCCTTCTTTCCAATCTCTTAATAACGTTACACAAAATACAGTGCATAAAACACTTTTCTTACCTTAGCACTCTACTTTGGCAATGTATGAATATACCATTCTCAAGCTTATTTTTTACTGGAATTAAAATGCATTTTTACAATTTTAGTAATGGTTCTTCAAATAACCAACTGTCCTGCATAAATCTTATAGCAGCATTTTTTTCATATTATTGCAAGATCTTCCTTGCCTACTGGTTCCATATTTAAAATAGTGAACAGGTTTCTTATAGATTTTAATAGAACCTGTCAACAATAACAAAGTTCACTGCATGAAGAAAAAGAAATAATTTTATCAGCCAAATTTCTATCATAGAAAATAAAATGCATCAGCATAAGAAAAAAAAAACCAGCAAAAAATTATCTGGTATAAAACATTACATTCATGATGTAAAACAATGATTAATCCCACCCATGCACACCAGAGCCCTCTTCAGCGTAATTCTCCACTGAAAGAATAGTGCATCCTTTCTGTTTGTGCACGCAGAGAGATAAATGTATGCAAACTGTTATACAGCTTCAGAAGAATTTTTAAATCGCTTTTGTAAAATCGAACCACATTAAAATAAGAAACAAAAAAGGAAAGAAAAAAGTAAATACCTGATGCCTTGTCTCCACATACAACACACAGATCAAACACTTTATTTAGGCCCTGCTCACCGGGGGAGTTGTCTGTCAAAATCTGGAAAAAAGTGTGAAAGTATTTCATTTTCTTACCATCGAGAAAGATTAAAATATATCTCATGCTTCTGGTCCTTCTCTAAGATAGGGTCCAAATCTAAAAAGTATAAGGTTTTCTTGACTACATTTTACAGTCTTCATAGACAGAAGTGCCATGCCACTGTGCTCCTTTTCAGGGTGGAACAAGAGTTTTACTTGTAATACTTCAGATTTCAAGATTTCATTTGTCTAAATACTACTCCTGCAAAATGGGCTGACACTTTGAAAAACATTTAGCATCTGCGTACTCTCACCTTTTGTTCAATTTCCTATTTATATCCTAATGACTTGTTCATAGTACAAAAGAGACTGAAGCATTACACAGATGGAACAAAAGGAATCCCCTGTAAAGGCTATGGTATCTACATTCAGGTTTATCAACTCCTTTTTTTATAATACACATAAATGGAGGACCTACAGAAAACGTAATCTGGACAGTAGCATTAACTGTGAAGTGGTCTACAGTTAGGCTTTCAGTAACAGTTTGACATTATTACAGTACTCTTGCCTCATCTCATTCATTTATCTCTGGTACCTGTAAAGCTTCATTAAGCACACAGTATTAGAGCCTCGGCACTACAGGAGGTAGGCACAATAGTTTTCCTTTTTATCTTTAAAATCTCTATCCCACTGCAACATAAAGCACAGCAGAAACTCAATTTGAAAAAGGAACACACATATAATGAGCAGCAACCAAAAATCATCTTGACAATTATGTAAAGCAGAAAAGAAAAAAAATAAAATTCTTCCCATTGAAGAGATTATAGTTCAGAAGTTTGACAGGTTTCTAACTTCTTCTGTGTCTTAATGAGAAGTCAGACTCTGTCATCCTTGCTCTGCATATTCAAAACAGGACCTCTGATAAAAAGAAAGGTAACTTACTGAAAAAGAAAGTACCCTAGCTTATGAGAGAGAACTGCTTAAGGAAGTTTGGAAGATAGTACAGGCAATATACACTGGAACATTTCACAAGCATGCTTCTTTCTAGTTAGCTTTTCTTAACAATACTGTTTAAGACATTCATCTTTTAAGTTTGCTTTTAATAGAACAGCTTTTTAAGAAAAAATAATACTGATGAGTTAAAAGAATATTAACCTTTCATTCCTTCCTAATTACCATTATTAACATTATGTATTTTCATGTTACATAAAATACACATAAACAAATTCCAAGTCCTTCCATAAATAAAAGCTGTACTGAAATGGGAAGTTCCACATAGGGATGGGCTACAGTGTTGGGCCCATGATGAGATAAAAATCCCAGACTTTGAGAACTCATCAAATGACCTTGAACATGAAGAATAAAAATTGATTATTAACATAACGAAGAGCTACTGAAGGTAAAGTAGATGATGGGAGAAAGGGCCTTGCCAAATGAGTCAATGTAAAGTAAGACGCAATAAATTAGAGGTTTTTTTTGCAGAGCAAATGAACGGCCATTTCAAGTGAAAGCTACAGAACAACGAAAAAGGTGAAATTGTAAATGAAAAGATCATTTAGGGGAGAAAATATGAAAGATCCAAAAAAGGATGCAGTTGAACAACAAATGAATGGTACTGTGTATTTCACATAACAGTGAAAAAAAGAAATCTTTACCCATACATATTAGCTGACACTAGAACAATCTAATTAAAGAGACAGGATACTCTGATGTCTCTTATACTAGCCTATTTTGCCCAAACTGTACAATCAGAACTAGAGCTTTCAATTTTTAGTCCAGACTTCCTCCATTCCTGAATTTTGCCTTTTAAATCAGTGGGGCAGACTTTTAATCTCTTAAGTTGTCTTTGAATATTCTGTTTTATATGGATTACTTTAAATCATATCCCACCAATTTATACTTCTGTTGAGGTTTACCTAAAATACAAAGCGTACAATAGTACTAAAAATGCTTAAATACCCCTCAATAGGATTGACTTTTTCTACTGCTCCCCTATTCTTAACAATTAAATTCTTTGGAGCAAGTATCTTGGATGTCCATTTGCAAAGATTTGCAAGTTTAAAATAAAAAAATAACATAATACATAATACAAAGATGCTTCGAGCTTATGCAGCACATGGGTAGTGAATCAGAGTACTGGACTGGCTCCCAGAAGAGTGCAAACTAAAAAGGTGCATGGTCTTCAGTTGCAGAGATTACTTGATAGAGGATATAATACTGATATATAAAAACAACAGGATCCTGTAGAGCTGTTTCTTACAGTGCAAGAGACACCTAATTAACTACTTCTCTCAGAAGATCAGCTGTAGTGTTGTTTGCATAATGTACAATTATACTGTAGGATATTATACAGACCAAAGCATACACGGTCTATATAAATAAAAAAGGTTGTTAAACTTTATTGGCAGCCATCAAATATGATGGTCTCACTGCAATCTCCAAACCAGGAGGTTGCTCTAAATCATCAGCTAATGGAAGTGAAAGGGTATGCTCAGAAGGAGCACCATTTACTTGTCCAGTTTTCAGTCTTTTTTCCTTAGGCAACTGTTTCTAGCCATCATTTAAGTCTAAGATAGTGGACTAAATGGACTGTAGCTATTCTAATGTTGCCTGGTCTACCACACTGATATATTTAACAACAGCATAAATGTACATGGGTAAACAATTTGCAGTAACTGTGCTTTAGCTGGAGTGCAGTAACCTCCTACTTCATTCATGCTGAAGAATTTCACATCTCTCAAGCTGTCTGTGCATATTCTTCACATTCTTCCCAGCAGTGCCATCCCCTCCTTGGCAGGTGAGGATATTGAGCAAAAGGCCTGGAAGTTGGAGGTGAGGACTAAGGAAGCAGCACATAGAATGTGCATGGGAGTAAGGTGCATTCGGGAACAGTTTATGGAGTTACAACCTCGCATTAGTAAACCCCAAATCTTTAGTGTTATTTTCCCATTCCAGTCAAGTAAGGTTCTTCCCAACTAAACAGTCTCTTTGAGAAACTATCTTGGAGTACAATCCACACAGCTGAACAGTAGTTACAACAGCATATGGGAAGGAAAACAAGCAGAACAAAATGTTAAGTGATAATGGAGAAAAGAGTATGTTTTTCAACAATACATGAAAATAGATGGAGAGTCAATGAAGCAGAAATAAAGGACTGTTGGTACAGCAGGAGCTGGAAATCACGGTAACAACAGTGTTCTTCGCAATGTCATGAGCCAGGGTATAAATTTTAAAAGCAATAAATTTAGAAAAATAAAATACAAAAAAATAATCACTTTTTTCCCCATGATTTCTAGCTATCCACACTGAGGCCTTGTGCAAGGAAAAGTATACCACCAAAAAAAAAAAAAAAAAAAAGAAAAACGAGAACCCAGACAGACATATTCGTAAATAAAACATCTCTTCTTATCCCATTTGAATCCCATGAAATAAAGTGGATTATCTACCTGGATGTGCTGTGCAGATATATCAGGGGATGCAAAAAACAGTTGGTTGACACCTGCAGCATCTGGAGTTGCCAGGATAACTTTTCCTGGAGTGGAATCTTGTCTGGCAAGGATCACCTTGCTTGGGGTAGAGCCATCATGATTTGTTAAGATGAACTGCTTGCCTGGTGTGCTCTGATCAAGTGCTGTAACAATCTGAATCTTCTGGCCCGTCTGCTGATCTGTGACAATCTAATAATACATTTATCTCAAATTGTTATGGTAATTTAAGTTCACCTTTGGGGCCCAAACTGGGCACATGAAGAAAACAGGAATTTTGCCTTTGACATCTGTGAAGCAGGATTGTCTTCCTTTCTGTCACACAAGAGTGAAGCAAACTCAGGTGGAACCTTAGATTTTCACTGTATTTGAAACACATTTCAATCGAGGGTATCTGAAGTCAAAACCCGAGTTCATACTCAATTTTTACAACTGGCCCATGCTTTCACAACACTACTGAAATCCTTGACGATTCCAGCATCCAGAATTTGAGCTACATCTGTAGTTCAGCCCTTGGACCCATCAGGTTATGAGAGATCTTAACTCTTGAATTCACTGCATCATACCCACATGAAGTATTTAGCACCTCCCAGGTCTGGCTGCTTAACAAAAACTTCTTAAAAACACAAATGTAGACTTCCAAGTGAAAAAAGTAAGCAGCAAACAGCAAGAAAAGCAATAACGTTGTTGCACCTATAGGTACATTTTAGGCTTCATCTCTGGGGGCTTTTCTTTTTCTGCACAAAATAAGTAAACCAATAACCAGACCAACAGACTGGGTTTTTTTCCCATTTTATCCCCATTTTCAAGCACAAATACAGCAAAACATTATTATATAATCCTCCACTAAACTCAATTTTCTGCCAACTTTGTCAGAAGATTATAATACTCAGAGAAAATAATCAAGATTCCTTATGTCTTCCATTATAAATCTCACTTTTAGTCACTTCCTAAAGTGACTTCCAGCAGGACATTAAGTATTCTCCATCAAAACACCTATATAGAAAACTGCCTAGTTTATTCTGGAGACTAAGGAGAATCATCCTACAAAGGCCATTTCCTACAACCTATTTGTTGAATTACACATCAATAAAATAGCTATTATTTTTATTTTTTTTTTTTTTACCTATAACCAAACATTTATGTCCCTCTAGCCACCCATAACATTTATGTGGTCCTTATTACAGATGAAATTATGAGTTTCAAACTATACAGAAGGAATGTGTTTCCTTCAGGAAGCCTTTTGCTACTAACATTTTAACGGATCAAATTTTAATTTTTTTCTCTGCAAAACAATTAAAACCTTATTTAAGAGAAAAGTGTAGGTAAGATGACAGAATTCCAGGTAGTAAAGATAGAAGAAAAGAACGGAAATTATCATGAGCTTTGGGGTATAAGGTGGGAGGACAATGCAAAACCCCCACAATAGTTATCAATATGATTAACACAAGGTTTTCCATTCAGTTTTCTCAGATATGCACGTGTCCAGGACCCCAAATGACTAGAGCAGTTGCTTATTTCTCCTTTCAATTCCTTTATGTTGGTTCTATATTCTTTAGAAAGCAAATTTCCTTGCTCTTTTAATTCCCTTCTTTGCTTAACTTTCTTCTTCCGTTCAGTTTTTCTTCATCTGCAATTAATTTCTCCTGTGTCATTTCTGGCTCTTTCCAAAGCAGCTGATGTTCCCTTCCCCTTCTCTCCAAGCACATCTACTTTATGTGGACTAGTAGAAATCCAGTGCATGTTATCCTTAACAGGGTGCACATGTGTACAAAAGCCTTATACAGACTATTGTGCTGTGTCTTGCATTTCCAAACCTGCTATTTGGAAGACCCTTTATCTAAAACCTGTCTCCCTATCAATACTTGAAAGTGCAACGGTGTACATCACAAAAGGCACATACTTGATCTAGTTATGTTTATAGACAGTATAAAACTATGTCAAAACTCAGCATGTCCTGAACAGCAAAGATACAAATTTTACAGATTTGAACTAAATTTTAAATTATTTTTTGCAATATATGCTAAACAATCTTTTTTCCTATTGTAGTCCAGCTCTGTAACTCAAAACCAGTATGCATTTGTAGACAAATATGGCAGGACATTAAGCAGAAGAACCACTGCTACTTCATGCAAGTCACTTCATCTCCTATTTAACAAATAGTGTTCCAGTTCTTCAAATAGTCTTCTGCAGTTCTAGGAGGATGCCCAGGTAGTCTTTGCTGTGTGATATAGTAGGTTTAGTGTTATGTTAGTATCTAGACAGAGCTATTCAAACTGCACAAATGGTTTCTGCAGCTGCCAAGCATTTGACAACTGACAGAGGCATGAGCAAAACCAGTTTAAACAGTTAAGCACTATCTGTCTGCAGCAGACCTGTTATGGTCATAGGCTTGCAAAAACTCAGCTAACTCACAATGGGACTCTGAAAAGTGGAGGAGTTCAGCGAGTATAACAACTTGCAATACCTAAATGTTGAGATAAGAGAAAAAAAGTAATTGGAACGAAAAAGAAAACCACGTGTCTTCTCAAGGGAATCCATCAGGGCTCAGTGACAACTCATTAATAATCTGAAACTCACTGTCGCTAAAGGGATAATAAGACAGGAATATCTTAATTCACAACTGTCTGCTTAAAAAAATATACTTCCCCATGTACTTCATTTAAGCACCTGTCCTGGGTGCAGCTGTAACAGTTATTTTTCTCCTTCCTAGTAGCTGGTGCTGGAGGATAGTATTTTGCTTCGTTGTTTATGGACAAGGCTTAAAAGCAAGTCTTGGCTTCCATTTGAAGATAATTTCAGTAAATTAAATAGCTCAAAAATTCTGTGTTAGAAAAAAAAGTGTCTGAGCACAGAGGACTAATCCGCCTGTTTAGAACAGAGCCAGTTTCGAACAGGAGTGACTGCTTTACAACAAATGTGACGTTCAACTTCTACCCTAGAGAAATGTTTACATTCCCTAAAAAGGCTGACAAATGAAATATGCCGTAAAAACATTTTATTGAGGATTTTGTACTTCAATATTTCAGATAATCATTTATGTGCATTTAACAGTAATAAAAGAAAATTACTGAATGAACATATAAACTCAAAATTAATAAATTTAATATTATGAACATTTCACTGAAATGTACTTGTACCTACAAACTACTCTTTATGCAAGTTCTGCTTTGAAGAAAGTTTTCGCTAATAAGTTCCACCTCATATCTAATTTATTATAATTGGTATTGGTGACATGCTTGTAGCTGCCTGTTACAGGGAGGATGCCATTTGACTGAGCATTGTTCCACACATATCAAGAGACAAACACAACCCCAAAGCACTTACTATCCATTTTGAAGTAAAAACTGAGGATGGTGAAAACAGACAAGGGACAAAGTAGCTGGGTTAGAAACAAGTGATCTTCCAGGTACATGAGACAATGAAAAATTACATAAAGGTCCCTGTCCCTGGAAGTATAATACTCTATGTTTGTCATATTTGCAGTTACTACAGTGCCTAACCAAAGTAATTCTCCCTGCACAAAAAAGCTGACACAGAAGGGTTAGAAGTCTGCCAGTGGCTTTGAACCAACAGAAGTGTCCTGCTGTTCAACAATAAAGGCTCATGGGTTTATACACTGTCATCCCACACTCAGACCCTGATGCTGAAATTACATTAAATGGCTTCACAGTACAGGGTCATTACAGCATACAGATACTGACAATGAAAACCAAGCATATAAAGATGCTGGTTAATTGATTAACATAGATTAGTTAATAAAAGATAAAGCTGTACACCAAGCATAGAAAAGGAGTGGAGACAGCTGAAAGAATAAAGATCTACTGCATGGATAGATAGGACTAGTACAATGACTAAAGCACAGGTACAGAAGATAATGTGCGGGGGCAGTTGTGAAGAGTTTTGGAAGGTTTAAAGTTTGAATGCAATGCACTGGAAACAGGAAAAAAAATAGTGGAAAATGATGAAAAGTGAAGCCAGCAAAAGAAAAAGCACCCAAGATGATACTAGCAGCTGACTCACTTTAAAATCATAGAATGGTTTGGGTTGGAAAAGACCTTAGTATCATCTGGTTCCAACCCCCCTGCCATGGGCAGGGACACCTTCCACTAGACTCTTGCCCAAGGCTCTGTCTAACCTGGCGTTTTGAACACTGCCAGCGATAGAGCATTTACCACTTCTTTGGGCAACCTATTCCAGTGCCTCACCACCCTCACTGTAAAGAACTTCTTCCTTATATCTAACCTGAACTTCCCCTGTTTAAGTTTAAAACCATTCCCCTTGTCCTATCACTACGTCCCTCATGAAATGAGTGGTTTTGTGTGCAACAAGATATATCTAAGAATATTTTTTAAATATATATTCTGCAGTTGATATTTTTCTCTAGGATAAAATATTAACATAAAATGTTTGCAAGGACTTGCACTGACTTGCAAGGGTTAAAAATATAAAACTAAATTCCCCCAAACCTTCTAATCTCCATACACATATATCTATATTGATTTCACTACCTACACTGTCAAGAATTTCATACTCTCACTTGAACTGAAGATTATTATTAACCTGGCCAGGCTATGCATCAGCATACCAGGACATGTAACACTGGCTGGGACAATCAAAACCCAGTATCTTTCTCAGACATTAGGTTCCCTTGCACTTTTTCATGACTTGTATCAATGATACGATGCAGTATTTCCTTCCCTCCCTGCTCCAAAATGTAGAAAAAGTTCCAATAACTCAGTTGAATTACCAAATATAAAAATTATTCAGCTTTTATAAAGTATTTTATATATTTTTTATATATACACTGTATTTTTTACAGTATTAGGGAAAGTATTTTTCTGTTTAGTGGTTGTAATTTTTTGTAACCTTAAAATTCTTAGGATAAAAAAATAAAATAACAAAAGGGGGGGGGGGGAGGCATTGGAGGGATGCTTTATTCCTGTTTCTATAGAAATCATTTCTGCCACCAGGGCTGAGTATCTACATTCAAGCAAATAATATGATGCAAATAAAAAAAAGAACTAAATGTGGAATCTGGTAAATAGTTCATCTCTGCTTTTAAAACGTACCAGAGGAAGCATACCTGTATACGCTGTGGTAAAGAAAGGCCTGAATCTGCAGGGACAATCTGTATTCGTTGTGCTGACCCATCCATTAGTGTCTGTGTAACTGCTTCCTGGGAATGGGTAATCTAGAACGAAGAAACAAATGTAATGGGATTGACAACATACACACTGCCTTAAGGATGGACACACTACTTTAATAGTTGAAACCTTCAGGTTCCACCAACTTCTGATTACTCTGCACAAGGCTACGGAAACTCTGACACTCTTACTGTATAAGGTGGGCAAATGATTGTCATCTAATTTAATAGCTTAATTTTGCTAGTTAGAAAATCCTTTTTATTTCTATGTTTAAATCCATTTTGAAATACCTTCCAATTGGAAACTTAGAAACATGTTAAGTAAAACAATTCATTGTTGACAAGTCCATGTAAGTCAATCGGACTGAATATTTATTAGTTTTGATGTTCATGAGACACAATACCTTTCATCATAGCTGTGCCACATTTACAATTAACTACGTTTACCTTAATGGCTTGCTCAAAGTGACAAAAGAATTTCTGATGTGGAAACACAGCAATTGGCCTTTTCTGTTCTACTTTTCTGTTAAAGCAGCAAAACCAGAACTACAGAATTCTATATTGGGGAACTATCAAGAAAGTTAAGAGAACATTAATGAAATTGATTAAATCGGCAAGCTCTTAAACCAAACTTAAATCTCTGTATGAGCGCTCTCAGATGCTATCTGTGGAAGTGTTTTAACTATTATCAATATTTTCGAAGTTCTTCACATGCTATAGCCAAAGGTATAATGGGGAAGATAATTACATTATTTGTCAATAAAAGTTAGGAAACACAGCTGCTACTTGCAGAGGCTTCATCAGAAAGGACAAACTTTTTGTAGTACAAAGGGAGTTTGTCTTCACAGAGCTTACAGATACCTTCAAAATGAAATTTTTGTCTTAATTTCCCCAGTAATTTCCTCAGTTTTTTGCAGTTCAAAAACTCTGGAATATCCCACAATTGTGTACTGGTAAGAATTTCCAGTATTTACACCATCATAGAAATGCTCCTTTCCACATGTCCATCTGTTGCCCATCCAAATTACTATAGAGAAAAATATTATCTATCTGTATCATAGTAAGGGTACTGTTTCATAACAGGTTGAGGGCTTCTTTGTTCCTCCTGGATCAGCTTCCTGATTTTGCAACCATACCACCATGTAAATGCTAGTACCAGCAGAAAAAAGCAGG